>NC_028637.1:55816513-55948782 GCF_001406875.1 Solanum pennellii
GGGGGGGGGGTTGGGGGGGGTTCGACCAAACGCCCAAGGCTCCAATCTAGAGAATTGGCGCCAAGGTCAAGGAAATCAAAGTCGAAACTATTGTAATTACAATTGAGAGGTCATTATGTCCGATATGGGAATACAATCACGACAAAAACTTCAACAGGGTAAATATTGTAACAGAAATGATAGGAGTGGGCCCTATGTTCCACCACAAAATCAGGAAGTTTCTCCTAGGGATGGTAAAGGCAGTATAGAGCGAGTCGAGGATATGTTGCAGAAAATTATGAGGAGGTTTGATGCTAGTGATGAGCACACAAAAGAGTTGAGGAGTGACTTAGCGAGTATTGGGCAAAAAGTTGATGCACTTGCAATCTCGATTAAGCATCTTGAGTTGCAAATGGCCAAATTGTCTTCGATTGTGAACCCACGCCAACCGGGCATTCTTCCTAGCAATACTGTTCAATATCCTAAAAAAGATGGAGATTGTATGGAAGTTAAAACTTGTTAGGACTGGAGTCTAGACCCCAGACGAGACCGGCGTCGTTGACCTCTCAGAGGTGCAGACAAGCCTATATACATCATCGTTACCTCATCTAGGTTAATTTTAGTGGACAATTTGAACTTTTTGTTACTTAACACTCACGTAAAACATTCTACTTAAACTCATAAACGTTAACAATCAACCATCTAATATTAAGATCATAAAATTAAAGAAATAGTTCATAATTGGATAAAACATATTTTTGCCAAAACAGCACCAATACAAAGTCTCAAATGAATATGGAAATGAAACACTACTGGAACAAGCTCCATTATCTAAAGCCTACATCTAAACTAGATAATAACAGTACACATTCTCGATAGCATCAGGGCCAACCAAATTCGAATGAAATCTCCACGTCTGGATAGCTGCAACATCATACGGTAAGCTCTAGCGTCCACCTGTGCCTGCACCTAAAAGTAGATATTGTATGGGATTAGTACACACTTGTACTAAGTATGGGTATATGCAAGCACACACCAAGGACATGCATGAGTAAGAATAGCTCTTTCCTAACAACATGATTTATGAGAAGTCAAGTCCGTGGACATGCGAAATTTGGACTCAGAAAGTCACTGGACTTGCCAAATTGGATTAGGAAAATCATTCAATGAGAGTAATCTGCATCATCATACGTATCATATTGCACACAACACATAACGTCTTACACATAGCACAAAACATATTTCATGTAGCACATAACATGTTTCATATCATTCGTTCATATGCCATGATACTTTGGAATCATGGAATTGACATCAAGACTTCCCAAAAATGAAGGCTCAACATATCAGACCTCAACTAGGGAGCCTTCTTTAGCAAACACAGAGTTTGGTTCATTCATTCATACGTACTTCATTTCGTTTCATTCATAGTCTAGTGTAAACACCAGCTATACCTAGGATGTAGTTTAAGATTTTCAACGGGTTCACTGTGCAATGATCAAGAATGACCTAGCGTCATTACATAAGTCTAGTTCCCCTCTTGATTATCCTATCCTATCACCTTTGGTATCGTTCATTTCATTGTGTGCATTATTTGAGGCTAGCCTCATTCAATAATTGGGAACTTTATCTATGACCTACATAGATCAAGTGAGCATCATGAAGTCCAGTGTCTACACCACACCGAAAATAACTGGAATCAGCGGCCAAAGTGACCCAAAACATGCTAGTGTATATAGGGGATTGAACCCTAATAGATCATTATATTTGCAGCATAGGTTCAAAGACTAGGAGATATAAGGAGACCCATACCCGGCATGCCGGACAGTCTCATCTCATGAGAGTTATGTGAACCTTCGCCCTTCACGAATGAAGGCATCACCACTTATAGAAAGTCTATCAGTGCTTTGTATAAAATTCCATTAAATTCATCTCATATGTCATGGAAGCTGTCTTCTAGTATGAGGACATCATAGCTCAATAGATGATTTCTCATCTCATTATTAGTATTAAGTGTATATTAATCTCAAAACATTCATTACAGTGTTCATAGAGACTAGTCTCTTCATTAACTTTACAATCTCATAGGTGAGTACGTTTTTGTAACATTTACTTTGGCTCATTTGAGATTGCTCTAATCTTTTACATTAGTCTCTTATCATGTTGTCACCACATTCATTAACTTTAGCACATTTGCTCGTCATAATTACACACCCCTCATTACATGAATGTTCATTTCATCATATGCCAATGCACTTGGACATTTAGTGTGTTTCACACTCTTACTTAACCCTTCTAGGGTTTTATCATTTAGTTACATACATCTTAGGTTCACTTACATTACACGTATGCTAGATTTATGGGTCTATACATACAAGCCATGAGGCTTCAATCATAGTTCATTTAAGTGATTCACATCTCCCTACGATTATGTGGTACAAGACTTATGCATCTTGTAAGTATTTCAAGATCTCGGTTTCGATCTATGTAGGCAACATCATTTTTGAACATTTATTCATGTATGACTTATGTATCAATACGATGATTGGGCAAGGGAACCGGATTTTGAATCCCTTGGTCAACACTTACATTTTTTTTTCTATTTTGATCCATACGGCTTGGAGACCCAAGGTCGAGCCCCAACGCCTCCATTTTATTTTTCCTTAATTTCTCTCTTCATTTTGATCCATACAGCTTGGAGATCCAAGTTCGAACCCCCACAACCTCATTTCCTTTTATTTTATTTTCTTTAATTTGTCTCTTTCTTGGCCGAAAGGGTGTGGGTTTGAACCCAACATCCTCACTTCAATTTTTCTCCTTCAGTTCCCTTCATTCTTCATAGAGGTCGTGGGTTCAATTCCCACACGCCTCAACCTTTTTTTTCTTTAACTTTTCCTTAAATCTGACTGAGAGGTTCTCTCATTTCTTTATTTCAGTCTTTAGGTTAGGGAAAATCGCCTAAGGGCACTCGGGTTTTAATCCCGCGTGCCTCAATCATTTTAACTTTTAATTAATTATAATAAGCCTTAGTGAAATTCACAAACTTGTCAGTTAAGGGTACACAAGTTCGATCCCCCCTTAACCCCACTTCTTTATTTTCATTTATTTTTGATGTTTTTCACGTGTGAGGTCTTGGGTTCAATACCTAGTGACTTCACCTATTTTTCATATATTTAAAATCTCACGTTTTTATCCTTGTTTTGGCTGAACCTAAGCTAACACAGTGCTGGAAATTTTTATCACATATTTGCAGCCTATTTTCTCACCTCTTTCACGTTAAATGTGTATACATTTGGAGTAGTTTTTAGTGAGTTCTTTAGGTGCATTTTAAAGATCACATTTTATAAAGAGTTTGCACTGAAATCAGCATTTTTAGATCACTTATGTTGGTAGAAACTCATCAACAAGATGCTGGAAATTTTGTACTTTTTTCAGCTCATTTTCATCAACGTTTATATGTTAGTTTTTAGTTTAACTCATGAATCATTTAGTAAATCTTTAGGTACATTTCCATTCGATTCATTTACATAATAATTTTCATTCAAATCAGCCACATTATACTTCATATGAACATCACGATTTATACTAGTTTGTGCATGTAATAGTACAAACATAACATGTCATTTTCGAACTTCAAAACAAGAGTATATGTCATGGCTACACATTGCACACATCATATCGGACAGCACACTTAACATTCACATAACTCCGAACATACATACATGAAAATAATCAACACTAAAGCACATTACATCCCTAAATTCTACCAGCTAACATACCCAACCTACAAATCAATGGGAGCTAATGACAGGGAACATTTTAAGGGGAACAACCCTAGTTTTCGGACTCAATTCATCTGTGTCCTAAGGGTCTCTTGGGAATAAAAAAGAGTAATAAAACCCATTCCTTTTAGGTATTTCAAACCTTGACTTGCTGCACAAAACCTTCTCCAAAAATCATGTCAAAATCCCCTCAACTTCAACACCAATTCAACGCAATAATCCTCCCTCTTGCGTAACGTTTTTGATTAGTTGTTTGTTTGTAATTTTCTTTGTGAGTTCTTCAAGTCTGAAGAACTTTGATTATGATTCTTTTCTTTTACGTGGTTAAGCATAACGGAAGAAAAATAATGGTTTGATCATGAGTGTTGAGGAGATAGACGTGAGAAATGATAGTTTTACTAGGATTAGGAGTTTCAGCTTGGGAATTAGTCAAACTAGGAATAAAAATCTGACTTTCCTTTTTCATTAATCATGTAATAAATATTAATTAATTAAATTAATTTACCAACATAAAAAAACAATTTAAATCATTGCTTCCACCTAGGTTCGAACTCGGGTTGAGCAAGACTTCACTCAAAAAGCCAGTTTTTGGCCCTCTCTCCCCAAAATATCCCTCCACCTTATTTTTATTAATTAATTACATATTTTGGGTTATTATGATACTACCCTAAGCCTGGAAAAATACCATTTCACCCCTAGACACTCCAAACTTAAGATTTCCCCCTTTTAAGTCTGGTAAAGACTCATCCGGGTAAATCTTCATATTCGTGAGCCCAACATGGCTGGACCCAACCTTTCCTAGCTCAACTAACTCCTAAAGTTAGTTGGCTTGGTTTTTGCAAGGACTTAGAGGTCTTGTTCTATGCGCATCAATCCGTGTGAACTTGGTCTAATCATAGAAATTCTATACAAATTAGGCATTACATAGCATAGTCATTTTAGGGTTGTTACATTATCCCCTCCTTAGGAACAGTCATCCCGGAATGACACTACTAACTATCTAGCGTAAGGCCAGTAAGATCATAATATAGTTACTATACACAATCAAGCAATAGCAACAAAGAACGGAGAGATAAGGAAACATAGACTTAAGTGTAGGAAGTCTAACTTCAAGGGGTGAAAAGATGAGGGTAGCGGGATTTCATATCGGCCTTGGCCTGCCACGTAGCATCCTCAACAAAATGATTCCTCCACAATACCTTTACTGTGGCAACCTCCTTGTTCCTTAGCCGCTTGATCTGTCTGTCTTAAATCTAAAGAGATACTTCCTCATAGGACAAGTCTTCCTCGACTCCCAAACCTTCAACAGGTAGAATCAATGTTGGATAACCTAGGAACTTCTTTAACATAGAGACATGAAATACTGGATGAACAGAAGCTAGGTCTGCAGGAAAAGCCAATTCATAGGCCACCTCACCCACACGCTTTAGAATCTTATATGGCCCAACATACATCGGACTCAACTTCCCTTTCCTGCCAAACCTCATCACCCCCTTCATATGCAATATGTTCAAATAGACCTTGTCACCAACATCGAACTCTAAGGCTGTTTTCTGTTGTCCGCATAAGACTTCTGCCTACTCTACGCAAGCAAACCTTTCCCTAATCACCCTGACCATCTCTAAGGCCTCATGAATGATCTCTTGAACCAAGATGGATGGCTCTCCAACTTTGAACCACCCAACTGGAGACCTACATGTCCTACCATAAGGTGCCTCAAACGGTGCCATCCCAATGATGGAGTTATAGCTATTATTATACGATAACACTATCAATGGTAGATGGTCGTCCCAGCTACCCCTGAAGTCAATCACACGTGCCCCAACATATCCTCCAATGTCTTAATGGTGCGCTCTACCTGCCCATCAGTCTGAGGATGAAAGGAAGTACTAAACTTCACATGCGTGGCTTAGATATTCTTGAAAGATCTCCAGAAATGTGAAGTGAATTAAGCTCCTCTATCAGAAATATAAAGTCTCGCATAATCCTCGGCTCTGTAAGTAGACTTACAGGGATAAAGTGGGCAGACTTAGTCATCATGTCCACAATAATCCATATGGATTCATGCTATCTCCTAGCCTTCGAAAGACCAACCACGAAGTCCATATTAATGGCCTCCTATTTTTAAGTCGGAACCTCAATAATCTTTGTAAGACCGCCAGTCTTAAGATGTTCTGCCTTAACATTTTTGACAATTAGGACACTTGGCAACATATTCTGCAATGTCCTTCTTCATGAGATCCTACTAATAAATCTGCTTAAGATCATGATACATCTTGGTGGAACCTGGATGTATAGAGTATCTGGAACCATTGGCAACTGCAATGATCCTGGTCCGCAAATCATCCATATCAGGTACACATAGCTTGTCCTGGTACTTATGTATGCCATCATCTCCAAAAGAAAAAGACTCATTCATCTTAATTAACATTGAGTCCTTCCACTCCATCAACACAAGATCAAGATGACTTCTACTACTAAGGACTACTCAGAACTAGGATGAACTGAAACACCCCCACTAGTAGAGTCAACTAACGCACCCCCAGCCAAGCCAATATGTGTATATATTTCACCAACTCCTTCTACTCATCCTCAAAGTGGGATGTACTTCCCATTCTCATCCTACTCAAAGCATCAACTACAACATTAGCATTACCTAGATGGCAGTGGATATTCATGTAATAGTCCTTCAACATCTCCAACCATCTCCGCTGACATAGATTCAACTCTCTCTGTGTGAACGCGTACTTCAGACTCTTGTGGGCTGTGAACACATCCACATGCACCCCATACAAGTAGTGCCTCCACATCTTCAGTGCAAACACCAAAACTACAAACTCCAGGTCATGAGTGGGATAATTCTTTTCATGGACATTGAGTTGTCTGGACACATAATCTATCACCTTACCATCGTGCATAAGAACACAACCCAAACAAACCCTAGATGCATCACAATACATAGTGTAATTCTCACCACACTTAGGCAAAGTAAGCGGGGCTGAAGTGAGTCTATCCTTGAGTTTCTGGAAACTCTTCTCACAAGCCTCCGTCCATTTAAACTTGGCCTTCTTCTTAGTCAAAGTTGTCAGTGAGGCAACAATGGAAGAAAAACCCTCCATGAACCTTCGATAATAACCAGCCAATCCCAAGAAGATACAAATATATGTGGGAGTAAGAGGTTTTGGATAGTTCTTAATAGCTTTAGTCTTCGTGGGATCTATCTCTACACCTGTGTCGGACACAACATGACCCAGGAAGGTCACTGATCTAAACCAGAATCACACTTGCTAAATTTGGCATACAACTAATGTTGTCTAAGTACCTGCAAGGTTAGCCTCAAATGTTGTTCATACTCTTCCTTGGTCATAGAGTAGATGAGAATGTCATCAATGAATACTATGACGAAAGAGTGGAGGTATTCACAGAAAACCCTGTTCATGAGATCCATAAATGCAGCAGGTGCATTCGTGAGACAAAATGACATAACTAGAAACTCATAGTGACCATAAAGGGTATGGAAGGCTGTCTTTGTGATATCTCCATCCCTAACCCTGAGTTGATGGTACCCTGAACGAAGATCAAACTTTGAGAAGAAACTAGACCCTTGGAGTTGGTCGAACAAGTCATCTATTCTGCGAAGTGGATACTTATTCTTTGTAGTGACTTTATTGAGCTGCCGATAATCGATACACCTTCTAAGGTTTACATTTTTCTTTTTCACAAACAACACTGTATCTCTTAACTCTAGGTTCGGAATTCCTATAACAGAGACACTTGAATGAACTTGACTCCCCTTGGTGGGAGAGTCCTTTTATAAACCTGGGCTTGTCTCAAACTTCAGTTCTACTCTTCCTTGAAAAATTCTTTGCTTCTTGCCTTGACCTGTTCCCTGCCCTAGTGTGATTTTTATTCCTATTTTTTTCCCACTTGATGGACATATACCATAAGCCTAGAAAGGTCCATTCTATCACGCAGCGTAGATACCCTATACTCCTCGAGATCCTCAAAAACCTTAGATCCAATGTAAACAGGAGAATTCATCCTTGTGAAGTCCCTTAACCTATTAGCCATGGTGCTCGCAGGTGGGTTCTCCCTGGGAACACGTTGTTGATCCGCTTGGGCTGTCATAGCCTGAGCTTTAAAGTGATGGCTTGGGAAATCTTTACCAAGTCTGTCTTAACTTCTCCATTTGTCAACTCAACTGGGTTAACAGGCATCTCCATTTCAGGAGCGGGGCCTGGGGAGGAACTTTGTTGCCCCAAGTAGCTGTTTCTCCTCTTCCCTGACCAGTGTTCCTCATTGTGTTCATTTTTTTGAAAAAGTAAAATGTATGTTAGATACGCTCATAACACCAAGGAATCAGACACAAAAGAAGGTACCATAAGTCAGAAGAAGGGAATTTTCATGCGCATCATGTAGTCTCTAATCCAGGATAGTGGTGCACTTCACCACCATCACTTAGAAAATACTCGATGTGATTGATGTGAAATTATTATCCTCGGAATTTCATCTACGGCTCTTACACACACTTTGTCACGAACGCAGTCTAGATCCCATACGAGACCGGCATCGTTGACCTCTCAATGGTCGCAGACAAGACTACATACGTCATTGGTACTTTATTTAGGTTAATTTTAGCGGAAAATTTGAACTTTTTGTTACATAACACTCATGTAAAATATTATACTTAAACTCATAAACGTTCATAATCAACCATCTAATATTAACGTCATCAGATGAAAGAAATAGTTCAAAATTGCATTGAACGTATTTTTGCCAAAATGGCATCAATACAATGTCTGAAGTGAAAGTGGAAATGAAATAGTAGTGGAACATGATCCACTAGATAAAGCCTCCATCTAAGCTAGATAATAACATTAGAAATCCTCAAAAGAATGAGTGCCTACCAAATCTGGATGAAAGCTCTATTTCCGGATAGATTCAACGTCGTACCGTAAGCTCTAACGTCCACCTGTGCCTGCACCTAAAATTAAATATTGTATGGGATTAGTACACACTTGTACTAAGTATGGGTATATGCAAGCACACACAAAGAACATGTGTGAGTAACAATAGCTCTTTCCTAACAACATGATTTATGGAAATTCAAGTCAGTAGACTTGCAAAATTTGGATTAGGAATATTAGTGGGTCTACCAAATTTGGATTAGGAAAGTCAGTGCACTTTCCAAATTGGATTAGGAAATTCATGCCATGAGAGTAGCATGCATCATCATACGTATCATATTGCACACAGCATATAATGTCTTACACATAGCACATAACATATTGCATATAGCACATAATATCTTTCATATTATTCATTCATATGACATGAAACTTTGAAATCATGGACTTGAAACCAAGACTTCCAAAAAATGAGGCCTCAACATATGGGACCTCAACTAGGGAGCATTCTTTAGCAAGCACAAAGTCTGTTTTGTTCATTCATACGTACTTCATTTCATTTTATTCATAGGCTAGTGTAAGCACAAGTTATAACTAGGATGTAGTTTAAGACTTTCATCGGGTTCGTTGTGCAGTGATAAAAAATGACCTAGTTTCATTACTTAAAGTCTATCTCACCTATTGATTATCCTATCCTAACACCTTTAGTATCACTCGTTTCATTATGTGCATCATTTGCGGATGGACTTATTCATTCATTGGGAACTTTAACTTTAACCGACATAGATCATGAGAGCATCATGAAATCCAGTTTCTGCCCCACACCGAAAATAGGTGGAATCACTGACCAAAGTGACCAAAAACATGCTAGCGTATATAGGGGATAGAACCGTGCTAGATCCCTATATTGTCAGTATAGGTTCAAATTCTAGGAGAAATATGGAGACCCATTCCCTGCATGCCGGAGAGTCTCATCTCATGAGAGTTACGTGAACCTCCGCCCTTCCCGAAAAAAGGCATCACCGCTCATAGCTAGTCTATCGGTGCTCAGTATAACGTTCTATTACATTCAACTCATTCGTCATGGAAGACGGCATCAAGTATGAGGACATCATATCTCAATAGATGATTTCTCATCTCATCATTAGTATTAAGTGTATATTAATCTCAATACTTTCATTACAGTGTTCATAGAGACTGGTCTCTTCATTAACTTTACACACTTATGGATGAGTACGTTTTGGTTGCATTTTCTTAGGCTCATTTGACGTTGCTCTCATCTTTTAGATTAGAATCTTATCATATTGTCACCACATTCATTAACTTTAGCACATTTCCTCTTCATAATTACTCACCCCTTATTACGTGAATGTTCATTTTATCATATGCCAATGCACTTGGCCATTTACTGTGTTTCACACTCTTACTTGACCCTTATTGGGTTTCATCATTTCATTGCATACATCTTAGGTTAACTTACTTTACAGGTATGCTAGACTTATGGGTATATACATACAAGCCATGAGACTCAATCATAGTTCGTTTAAGTGATTCATATCTCCCTAAGATTATATGGTACAAGACTTATGCATCTTGTAAGTATGCCAAGATCTCGGTTTTGATATATGTAGGCAACATTATTTTTGAACATTTATTCATGTATTACTTATGTATCAATACGGAGTTTGGGCAAGGGAACCCGATTTCGAATCCCTTGTTCAACACTTACATTTTTTCTATTTATTCTATTTATCTATACAACTTGGGGACACAAGTTCTAGCCCCAACGCCTTCATTTTATTTTTCCTTAATTTCTCTCTTCATTTTTCGTTCATTGGGACTGAGAGGATGTGGGATTGAACCCCCACAACCTCATTCAGTTTTATTTTATTTTCTTTAATATCTCTCCTTTTTGTGCGGAGAGGGTGTGCGTTCGAACCCCCACAGCCCCACTTTAATTTTTCTCCTTAAGTTCACTTCATTCTGCCTAGAGGCCATTGGTTTGATTCCCACATGCCTCAACCTTTTATTTTTCTTTTAACTTTTCCTTAAATCTGACTGAGAGGTAGTAGGTTTGAAATCCACTCCTCTCATTTATTTATTTCTATTTTTAGCTTAGTTAAAATCTTCTAAGGGCACCCAGGTTCGAATCTCATGTGCCTCACGCATTTTAACTTTTAATTAATTATATTACGCATTAGTGAAATTCCAACTTTTCAGTCAAGGGTACCCAGGTTCGGTCCCCCGTTAACCCCATTTATTTATTTTCATTTTTTGAAGCTTTTCACGTGTGAGGTCTTGGGTTCAATCCCTAGTGACCTCACCTATTTTTCAATCATGTAAATTTCCATGTTGTTGTCCTCGTTTTGGCCAAAACTATGCTAACATAATGCTAGAAATTTTGACACATTTTTGCAACCTATTTTATCTCCTCTTTCATGTTAAATGTGTATACATTTGCAGTAGTTTTTAGTGAGTTCTATAAGTGTATTTTCAAGATCACATTCGATAAAGAGGTTGCACTCAAATCAGAATTTTTACATCACTTATCTTTGCCGAAACACATCAACAAGATACTGGAAATTTTGTACGTTTTTAGCTCATTTTCAGCAACGTTTACATGTTAGTTTTTAGGGTAACTCATGGATCATTTAGTACATCTGTAGGTGCATTTTCATGGATTTAATTAGCTAATAATTTCAATTCAAATCAGCCACATTATACTTCATATAAAAATCACATTTACACAAGTTTGTGCATGTAAGATACAACCATAACATGTCATTTTCAAATTTCAAACAAAGAGTATGTGCCATGAGTACACATTGCGCACACATAAACACATAATTCCGGACAACATGCTTAACATTCACATAATGCTGAACATACATACATGAACATAATCAACACGAAATACATTACATACCTAATTTCTACAAGAAAACATGCCCAACCTACAAATCGATGGGAGCTAGTGGCAGGGAACATGTAAAGGGGAACACCCTAGTTTTGTGAGTAGATTCATCTGAGTCCTAAGGGTATCTTAGGAAAGGGACTAAGAGTAAAAAAACTCATACCATTTATGTAGTACAAACCTTGACTTGCTTCCCAAAACATTCTCCAAAAATCATGTCCAAATCCCCTCAACTTCAACACCAATTCGACGGAATAATCCTCCCTCTTGCGTAACGTTTTTGATTAGTTGTTTGTTTGTAATTTTCGTTGTTCTGTTCTTGTACATGGTTTAGGCAGAACGTGAGAAGTGAGAGTTTTCCTAGGATTAGGAGGTTTAGTTTGGGAAATAGTCAAACTAGGACTCTTTCAAATCTTTAATAAAAGTCTTCTTTTCCTTTTTCTTAAATCATATAATAAATATTAATTAATTAAATTAATTACCAACTTTAAAAAAACAATTTAAATCATTGCTTCCACCAAGGTTCGAACCCAGGTGGAGCAAGACTTCACTCAAAAAGAAAATTTTTGTCCCTCTCTCCCCAAAATTCCCGTCCACCATATTTATTAATTAATTAATTACATATTTAGGGTAATTACGATACTACCCTTAGCCTGGAAAAAGACCATTTACCCCTAGACCATCAAAACTTAAGATGTCCCCTTTTTAATTCTGGTAAAGACTCATACGGGTAAATCTTAATATTCGGGAGCCCTACATTGCTGGACCCAACCTTTCCTGGCTTAACTAACTACCGAAGATAGTTGGCTTGGCTGTAGCGAGGGTTCAAAAGTCTGGTTCTAAACGCATCAATCCATGTAAACCCGGTCTAATCGTAGGCATTCTAGACGCATTAGGCATTACTTGGCACAAGCATTTTAAGTTTGTTACACAACTATAGGTGGTGAGCAAACCATTGACCCACCAATGTTGTCTTTTGTAGAAAATGTTATAAAAGGTGATGATGAGGTAGTGGAGGTTAGTGGAGTTAAGAGACAAAATGAGGAAAGAAGTTGACGTACCCCAAAAGGTGACAAGAAAAATGAGGAAAAAAGTTGAGGTACCCCAAAATGTTGACCACCATGCCTAGACCACCACCTCCATTCCCACATAGGTTAGTGAAAAAGATTGAGGATGGTAAATACCAGCGTTTTATCACTTTGCTCAAAAACATTCCATCAATGTCCCTTTGATAGAAGCTCTTGAACAAATGCCTGGTTATGCAAAGTTCGTGAAAAATATGGTAACTAAGAAAATATCGGTCAATTTTGAGGATGATGATAGAATGCACCATTGTAGTGCTATTTCTACAAGGTCTCCAGTGCAAAAGAAAGAAGATCCAGGTGGCTTCACTATTCCATGTACAAAGGGTTATTACACTTTGTGAAAACATTATGTGATCTTGAGGCAAGCATAAATCTCATGCCTCTCTCTATTTACAAGAAGTTGGGTTTGGGTGACCCAAAGCCCACTGCAATGTGGCTACTGATGGTCGATCGAACGGTGAAGAGGCCTATTGGGATATTCCACGTTGTTTTAGTAAAGGTGGAAACATTCATATTTCTGGCCTATTTTGTGATTCTTGATTGTGAGGTCAATTTGAGGTGCCTATTATTCTTGGGAGGCCATTCCTTTCTACAGTTAGAGCCTTTGTAGATATGGTAAACGGGAAAATGAAATTTTGGTTGAACAATGAATAAATGACTTTGAACATTTGTAGGTCCATGAGGCAGAGAGGTGAAATCCAATCGGTATCTGCCATATCTTACAGGGTTGAAAAGTCATCTGAGGTACAAATAGAAGAGCATCTCGGTGTAGAAGAACTAGCAACAATGATCATGAATTTTGATAGTGATTGCATTGAGGAGTATGGGACATTTGTCGCTGCACTTGATCGAGGTGATGTTCATTTAAACCAACAAAGTTGTAGTTAGATATGAAGCATCGTAAGTCTCCACCCGCGAAACCATCTATAGAGGAGGCTCCAAAAGTAGAACTTAAGTCTCTACCACCTCATCTGAGGTTTGTATGCTTGGGAAAAGGTGACTGTAACATTCCAGAAAATTTTATATATAGTGAAGAGCCCAATAGGTCTTTAAGAATGCGTTTTCGGGATACATAGACATTCCAATGCCCAATATTGACAAATATTGAGCATAGTATAGAAAATTGGCTAAGGTTAGGTATATTAGAAAGTATTGGCTTAAAGGGTGTTAGCCATATATCTATGTATTAATGAGCTTTTTTAAGAAATGTACCAGCAATGAAGACCCTGAGCTAAAATTCAAAAATTTATTAGTTGCAAACACATTAGGTACTAGGCATCCAAGTGTCAAGATTAGTACCCTAAAGTACATAACCACTGAAAATGATCATGTAGAGTGAGCAGTGCCCAAGGACATAGTGAGGGTCTTTGGGACAATAAGTATACATTCCCAAATGAACCATAAATAATAGTTAGTTAGGAAAGTACAACCAGTACATGTGCAAGACATGTGAAGAAGCGGCCAAAGGAGGGGATCAATTTTATTTGAATTCGGTTAGGGTAGTTAGGGGGAAAAACATGTGCAAGGGACCACTGCATGTGGGGCCTATGGTCCTAACAAACTCTAGGTCCTAATGAACTGTCCTAACTAGATAAATAACCTAGGTCTAACCGAAATGGACAAATTAGTGCACCCGACAACCTTGGACCAAAATAGGGTTGACACTTACCTAGTACTAGTTAAAAAGACAAACGAATACCTAACCTAGGATAGTCCAAAAGGTTAGTTATTGTCCTAACAACTTAGGGGTACTTTAGTAATTCCCCTAGGTTACCTAATAAATTAATTTAGCAAATTAATCATTTAATTTAAAAGGGATAAAACTGAAAATAAAAAGGAAATTTGCATACTTTGGTTAAGACAAGAAAGGGACAACCTAGTACCTAACCTAGGATTGTCCAAAGAAAGATTTAAGATCCTAACGACTTAAGGGTACTTTAGTCATTACCCTAGGATAATTAATTAATTAAATAATTAATTAATTAACTTAATCAATTAATTTAAAGAGACAAAACAGAAATAACAACACAATTTCCAAATATCGGTTAAGACAAGAAAAAGAAAACCTAGTACCTAACCTCATATTGGTCCAAAGGATTATTTATCGCTATAACGACTTAAGAGAACCTTAGTAATTAGACTATGTCACTTTATTAATTAAATTAGACATTTAATTAATTAAATTAAAGGTTTTAAACCTAAATTCTTATGCTAACCTAGTACAATCAAGAAATATGCTAGTACTAAACCTAGGATGGTCCTAAAGAGTTGATTATGGTTCCAATGACTTAGGAGTACTTTAGTACTTACCCTAGTTCAAAAAATTAATTAAATTAAGTATTTAATTAATTAAAATAAATTCAAAATGTTGACCAAAACCATAGTCAACATCAAAATTCCAGATTTTGGGTCAAGTCAACATTCTCCTATAATTAGTCAACTTAGGAGGGGCTTTTTAGTAATTAGTTAATTAATTTATTTAATTATATTATTAAACCCTAATTTGAATGAGTCAATATCAGTTTATAACACTTAGAATCACGTTCAAACTCATAGTAAAGGCGACACAAAAACAGTAAGCAACGAACGAAAGAAAAAGGCAGAAAATTTATCGATTTCTCTAGGGCGATTTCAAGGTTTCATTCAAGGTGGTCTTCGTAGATTAATTTATAATTAATATATGGGTTTCTCTCCTGGAATTATTTCTCCAAGAGAACTTTCTTTTCTAAAGATTAAAATATCGTGAAAACTAGGGTTGTTTTCCGTCGTTCTTGTCGAACTTATTTCCCTAGTATCCTTCTTATGATTTCAATATTGAATAGGTTAGAAATAATTTTATTGGTATGTGGGGCTGGCTGATCTTAATTTGTATTTTTTTTAATTAAACAATGATTGAATGAACCTATTAATTGGACAGGTTCGATGCTAAGTGTTTCTATGTGAATTAAAAGAATGATACTATGTTAAAGATATGTCCGAAAATGTTTTGTATGAAGATGTTACGGTCTGTTGTGCATACTTGCTGTTAATATGAAGTTATGAAGATGATATATTCATCAAATGCTAATATGATTCTGTCCAAGATGTTTAAAAAAACGTTATGCCTAAAGTTATGTTATACGGTTAGCTAAAAAGATCTTTGTGAAATCATAATTTGAGTGAATGTTTGGATTATGTCAATAAATGGCTAACAAAAACATTCTTCAAAATTTAAATGGGAATCGGCTATAATGTTATCGCTAAATAAGTATAATATTGGCTAATGAATAATGTAGCTCAAATAGAGCATGATTGAAAGAAACTTTTGCCTATTCCAACAAAACAACTATGAAATCTATAGCCAATTGCTTATGCCAATACTAATTTTATCAAATATATTGGCTAGCACCACATTTTCAAACAAGTTGTAGGGAATTGGCTATAATATTATGTTAAATAACTAAAAGATATGATAATGTATGATGTATAAAAACTTAACATGTTGAACATGAAAATGGGCTTATTCCAACTAATATGGTTATGAAATCGATGCGCAATTATTTATGCCGATACTAATCGTATGCCAATAAAATGGCTAACGATACATTATCTAAAAGTGATGCTTGTAAATGTCTATAATATTATGTTAAATAATTAAAAGATTGGCTAATGGCTCATACATATTAAATTTAAATATGAACATACGTAAAATTGGCACATACCAACAATGAAGGTTATGTAGTTTAATATTCAAAGGTTGAGAGTAATACTAATCATATGCCAATCTTGTGTAGTTAGAGTATCAAATGATAATATAAGAACTTCTAAACTAATTCAATGAACCCATAATCAAGGGCATGAAACTCATTGGGACAACCCCCGACATGCTTTAAAAGAATGACATATGAACTCGTGAAACTCATTGAATGAAGTGCTCATCGTCCATAAACGATGATATGAATATACTACACTATCGTAAGTAAGTAACGTGAGTTATAAAATAATTAAAGGGGGTCTAAAGTATGTAAGTGACCAGAATGGGGTGTTAAAGGAAGTTATACAAGTCTCAGTTAAACCTAAGCTACTATATTAAAAGAATACTAAAGTATGAAGGTGTTAGAATGTGTTAGACCAGTCTCATTTAAAACAATGGATGATATGTATGGAAAATTTACATTTCATCAATGTAAAGTAAGGATGACCAGTCATCAATAGAGTATGTTAATCTCAATCTAGAAGCAAGCCTCCATAATGCTTGAGTCAACACTAAAAATAAAGAAGAAATGAACATTCACGTAATAAGGAGTGTAATTATGTTAATCTATGATGCTAATGAAAATTGTGACAACATGATAAGAGGCTAATATGAATGGTGAGAGAAGTCTCAACCAAGCCTAAGTAAAGGTCACTAAAAGTACTCACCTAAAAGAGTGTTAAATATCAAGAGGTAAGTCTCAGTCATACTCTATATGTAAGTGTAAGGACAATTCACACTTAATATTAATGATAAGATGATAAATAATCTAATGAGCAATGATGACCTTATGCTAGAAGCACTCTTCTATAATGTGTGAGATGAATGTAATGGAACTTTATACAGAGCACCGATAGGCTAGCTATGAGTGGCGATTCCTTCTTTTGGGAAGGTAAATGTTCATGTTAATCTCATGAGATGAGACTGTACATTTAGGCGGGTGTAGGTCTCCTTATATATCCTATTATTTGAACCTATACAGCCAACATAGGGTTCTAGCAAGGTTTAATTCCCTATATATGCTAGCATGTTTTGGTTTCAGCTTTGCCAGTGACTCCACCTCTTTTCGGTGTGGGGAAGGCACTAGATTTCGTGATGCTCACGTGATCTATGTCGGTTAAGGTTGGAGTACCTAAAAGTATGAAATATAATGAAATGAATGGCACCGAAGGTGTTTGTGCAAGAGAATCAGGAGGTGAAATCAGTTTCAAGTAATGACATTTGGTCATTCTTGGTCATTGAACTTCATGATCTCGATGAGAGTCTTAAAATTTATCCTAGGTATAGCTAGTTTTTACATCAGCTTACGAACGAATGAAATGGATAATGTGAAGTACGATTGAACGAATGAAACAGACTTTGTGTTTGCTAAAGAAGGCCCTTGGGTTCAGGTCCCATATATTCGGCCCTAACTTGAGATGTCTTAATGCTACATCAACAATTCCAAAGTCTCGTGTATATGAAATGTATATATAAAACATGAAAGTAATGAAATCAATGGCATGATAATAGAGAATTACTTATGAATGGTAATGAATAAATAGTGTAAAGAATGACTCACTATAAGGTAGGGAAATCATTCCTTAGTCCTTGGATTACTTACATTTATTCATTGTGGTTATGGGACTATAATGAATCATTGCATTTGTATCTAAAAAATAAGACCAAAAAATTATTGATTTACACATCAAGAAGAAGAAAAGGCTGAAAAATAATCTAAGTGTACAAAGGGGGTTCTCGGCCTAAGAGGATCAATAATCTCAAATCTTTTCCCTAATTGTTCTAAAATTATGTTGATGACACTAATGTATTGTAATCATATTTAAAATGAGTTGTGTGCTTTGAATGCATTAACATACATCATATTCGTACCACAATTCACAACTACTGATTCAAGAAAGTCTAATGACTAGGCTTTCCAGAAATAGCATGTTGCTTAAGAAGAACTTTCTTTGATCATGCATAGCCTTATATGTATGTGTGCATACACCCATACTAAGTATAAGTGGTGTACTAACCCCTACTATTCAGTATTTTATAGATGCAGGTCAAGGGACAAATTGTCGACTCTTGCAACGGTTTGGACATCACCGATTCACCAGACCATTTGGTAGGTCCTCTTGATTTCGAGGATGCTACTGTTTTGGTCTAGCCTTAGTTTTAGACAAAGCTAGTGGATGTTCTCCCAAGCATTTCTTTCGTACTTTCATTTTCAAGCTTTTGTAATAAGGCTATGTTTGGCAAATGTATTTATGATATATTCTTCTTTTTTATTCGAATTGATTCTTATTGTAGATCGTTGTTACATTTATGTTGAACCTAGTATATGATGAATTCATGAAATAACTATCTGAATTCTATGAATGTGATGAATGCAAGATGAGGCTTGTCTGCAACCTCTAAAAGGTCAATGCTGGTTGCAATTCAGCTCCCAGCATCTGGGTCGTGACAGTGACACTTTGCCGGTTATTATTGCATCAGATTTGAATCTTCATCAAGTTGAGAGTTTGGTGGAGGTGTAAAAGAGTTTCAAAAGAGCTATTGGGTGGACTGTTTCAGATATTATTAGGATCCCTCCTGGGATTTGTTAACATAAAATCTGACTCATGCCCGATCATAAGACAAGTATTGAGCACCATAGACACTTACATCCACATATGCAAGAGGTGGTGAAGAAGGAAATTATTAAGTGGTAGGATGCTGGAGTGATATATCCAATCGCCGATAGTAGTTGGGTAAGTCATGTTCAGTGTGTACCTAAAAAAGGGGGAATAAATGTGGTCCGTAATGTGAAAAATGATCTTGTACCAATGAGATCGGTTACTGGATGGAGGGTGTGTATGGATTAACGGAAATAAAATGCATGGACCAAGAAGGACCATTTTCCTATGCCCTTCATGGATCAAATGTTATTTAGACTTGCAGGAAAGGGGTGGTACTATTTTCTTGATGGTTATTAACGTTATAACAAGATTTCTATTACACCGGAAGATCAAGAGAAAACCACATTTACTTATCCTTATGGGACCTTCACGTTAAAGAGAATGTCGTTTGGGTTATGTAGTGCACCGGCCATGTTTCAGAGATGTATGATGTCGATATTCTCTGATATGGTGGAGGACACTATTGAGGTGTTTATGGATGAATTTTTAGTGGTTGGTGACTCCTTGAGTGGTGCTTGAGTCATTTGTCCGAGAATCTTAAGAGGTGTGAAGATTGCAACCTTTTGCTAAATTAGGAAAAATGTCACTTCATGGTGAAAGAAGGTATTGTATTAGGTCATCTCATTTCAGAGAAGGGTACAGAGGTTGATCAAGCTAATATTGAGGTGATAGAGAGACTTCCTCCACCCATCTTTGCAAAAAGGTATAAGAAATTTTCTTGGGCATGCAGGCTTTTACTGGAAGTTCATCAAGGATTTTTCAAAGATTGCACATCCTTTTTGCAAGTTGCTTGAGAAAGAGTGTAAGTTTCATTTTGATGAATCCTGTCATAAGGCATTTGGTGAGTTGAAGGAGATGTTTGTATTTGCACCTTTCATCATTTCTCCGGATTGGAGCAAGCCATTTGACGTGATGTGTGATCCGAGTGGGGTTGCTATTGTTGTATTGGGAAAAATAAGGGAAAAATCCTTCATCCCATTTACTATGCTAGTAAATCCCTTAATTAAGCCCAAAAGAACTACATTGTGACTGAACAAGAGCTCCTTGCAGTAGTCTTAGCTTTCGAGAAATTTTGCTCCTATTTCCTTGGCACGAGGGTTATAGTGCATACTGATCATTCTTCTTTGATATATTTGATGGCAAAGAACGATGCGAAACTGAGGTTGATTCATTTGGTATTAGTATTGCAAGAATTTGACTTTGAGGTGAAAGATAGAAAAGGGACCTAAAATGAAGTTGCTGATCACTTGTCCCAATTAGAAGATGAAGAAATGAGGGAGTTACGTGAAAAGGCTGAAATTAATGATACTTTCCTTGATGAGCATGTACTCGCTGCCTCCCAAGACTTGATTTCATGGTTCGCAGATTTTTGTAATTATCGGGCTACTGATATCGGATCACCGGACTTGTCCTTTCATCAAAGGAAAGAGTCCATGCATGATGTGAAAAAGTTCTTTTGGGATGCTCCATACTTATAGAGGTGTTGTGCCAATGGACTTATTCAGCTTTGTGTGTCAGAAGTTGAGATGTTGAGTGTTTTGGAGGCATGCCATTCTTCGCCTGTAGGTGGGCATCATAGTGCTATCCGTACTGCTCACAACATCTTGCAATGTGGCTACTATTGGCCAACCATCCACCAAGATGCTCATGAGTTTGCCAAGGCATGTTATAGATACCAAAGAGATGGTGGGATTTCGAGAAAGCAAGAGCTCCCTTTAAATCTCATTCTTGTGATAGAACTGTTTATTGTGTGGGGCATTGAATTTATGGGCCCTTTTGTGAGTTCTCATGTGATGAATTACATTCTTGTGGTAGTCGATTATGTGTCAAAATGAGTAGAAGCTATCGCACTTGCGAATAATGAAGGGAGGAGTATCACCGCGTTCTTGAAAAAGACATATTTTCTATATTTGGCACCCCAAGGGCTACTATCAGTGATAGAAGATCCCACTTTTGCAACAAGTTGTTTAAAGGATTATTGGAAAAGTATGGGGTTTTCCATAATGTGGGCACTCCTTACAATCCTCAAACTAGTGGGCAAGTTGAGGTGTCAAACAGGGAGATTAAGCAGATTTTGGCAAAAATGATGGATGCTAGTACAACGGATTGGTCAAGGAGGCTTGATGTGTTCTTTGGGCCTACCGGACAGCATACAAGACTCCCATAGGTATATCCTCATACCAACTTGAATATGGAAATGCTTGTCATTTACCGGTTGAATTAGAGCATAAGGCCATTCGTGGAATGAAGAAGTTGAAAATGGACTGGAATGAGGCTGCGGAACAGAGTTTAAACAGGTTAAATGAGAATGATGAATTTCACTTGAATGCATATGAATGTTCAGCCCTCTAAAAAGAAAAGATGAAGAAGTACCATGACCATAAGATTAAGAAGCACAACTTTTTGATTGGGGATTTGGTGCTTTTGTTCAATTCTTGGTTGCGCTTGTTTCCGGGCTAACTCCAGTCCAAATGGACTAGTCCTTATTTGATGACCCAACTATTCCCTCATGGTGCAGTTGAGTTGGAGAACAAGGAGGGTGTATGGTTCAAGGTGAATGGGCAGAGAATTAAAATTTATCTAGGGTATGCAGAAACGGCGAATGAAGTGATTTATACGCCAAAATTTACTTCTCTAAACGAAGTAAAAGTGGTCGCATCAAGTAAACAACTCAACTAGTAAGATTGGGATTGTTCCCACAAGGAAAATAGTTTAGACTTAACTTTATTATATTATTACTTCGATTTAGTTAATTATTTTCCAAAAACAAATAACAAAAAGGGGGTTTTGATCAATGAAAGCAATTAGCAAAATTAAAATAAACAAGTGACAGATTCAAGTATTGGAGTTTTAATCAAGTAATGAGAGTAAATAGGCGTAAGTGTTCCCCACAGGCTCCTAACTCGGTAATATTAGCTATAACAATCCTTTCCTAGTATCTTGCATGCGAAGTGATAAGTTAGGTATTTCTAACTCCTTGGTCTGGTATCTAGAGAATTTCACTCCGCACCTTCGTCCGGCTACGTGTGTTGCTTTACTAAACCTTATTTTTACCTCATATTAAACATCATATTCGATACTTTACTAAGTTGTTACCTCATACCAACCGACACTAGCCTATCAGATAGTATACACTAAATATATGTTGATAATTCTTTTCCTATTATCTACTTCCTTGGTCCGGCAAGTAGCAATAAGGCGAGTTCTAACGTTGGACACTGTTAAAAACACTTCTAAGTGAAAGATTTATCAATACATGCAAGACACTATTTTAGAATTGTTATTTTAGCTAGGTTTTACCTTGTTATTTACCCATGGTTCCCATAACCCGAGTATGGAGTTTAGTTACGCATGCTAATAATCATACAATTTATATTGGTAATACGAGAATTCATGCACTTACATTGATGAGAATGAACAAAATCAAGAAATTAACCTGAATGAATCACAAAACACCAATGTTCGATTCCGGAAAAACAATATCGAATCCCAAAATCAAGAGTTCAGTACTCTGACGATAAAACTCAAAAATATCTAAAGGCCTAACCCCAAAAACGAGGTTTTTTGAACTATTTATAATAAAACAAAACCTAATAAAAGAGGGAAATCTATTTAAGGAAATATCTGCCAAAAATGCGTCCGAGTCGACGACCTTCGTGATGGACCGTCGTTGGTTCCTTCATTCCATACTTAGCACAAATCTCTGCTGCTTCCTTCATCAACTCTCTGTTACCCTTGACGGACAGGTGTGACGGACCATTTCAAGCACGACGGTTCATCGAGGGGCTTCGGTCCACGACACTTAGAATCTTCTGAAGCTGGGTACGGGGACAACTCTATTTTAGCCTTGACTAATATGCAGGATGGACCGTCGTTGCTATGACGGTCCGTCATGAACTTCTGTAGTCCCACATTTGGTCAAAATTCCCCAACTTCTTTCAGTAGCCATTATATTCTCACGACGGTTGACCCCTACAGACAGTCACTGTCACAAAGACTTTCTTGGGGTCCGTAGGTGGTCACTTCTGCAATTTCAGCTCAAAATCTTCGCGTTCTTCTTTGGACAGATTTCCTGGAAATAAATAGAAAACTACATCAAAAATCAATACAAAAAGTCTTCAGACACACACTAAACATAAGGAAAAGGCATTGAAAATACCGTGAAACCACGATACATTAGTGATCCAGGCATACCATCTTTATGAAGTCTGAGTCATCAAGAGTCCTCCATCGTGACGCGACGTTAAATCAAGCACTGATTGGGAGGCAACCCGATATGTATCCTCTAGCCAACAATAGGTTTTTCGTGATTTTCTAGGCATAGTTGCTTCATTTTTGCTTTTAATACTTATGTCACGTCTGAATGTTCTTTTATTTTTTTTAGAAATGTTGGCTAGAGTGTAGAGTGGGGTCCGTGTAAAAAAAAGTGTCCAGGAAACACAAAAAGATTATCTTAATGGGTGTTAAATGTGAAGGGACCGAATCACCAAAAATTTGTAGAAAATTGGTCTGGTGCACCCATCGACTGGCCCATCGACGGACCGTATTCCCTTCGACGGACCATCGGTACGATCCGTCATGCCCAAGTATGTCCTTTAAACTTTTCTAAGTTACGGCATTGTCGATGGAGGGGTAGACGGACCGTACCTGACCCGTCCTGCTACATATTAAATGTTTTTAAACTTTTCTGTTATCCACCTCTTCACATACCCCCTATAACTGTTTTGCTCCCTATTTCCTCTAATTTTCCCCACCTTTATTACCCATCAACTCCCATTCCATCATCAGATTCTCACACTTCCCCCACTTCCACAAACTCCATTCTCTCCCCAAATCTTCCATCTTCCTTAGTCTCCTTGCCGGTCGGTGTTCGTGGTTGGTGTTGCTGCTTTTCAACTACAAGTTTTCATACTCACTTTTCCTACTCTACAGTTTCCATGTATGTTCTTCCGATCTGTTAGATTAACTATCATTAATTTTTCTGTTAACTTGATGTCTTACCTTGTGGGTCTTGAATTTTTGACTCCTATACATGCTAAAAACCTACACCTGAAGTCCTAAGTCCCTTAGAACAACATAAATTTAAAGGGATGGGGGTGTCTTGTTAAAAATGCGTTATGTTTGCATGTGTGTTTCTTACCTAGGGTTTTGATAGCTTGTAGAATCGAATGTTCAAACTATGATAATTCATGCCCTAGGAATGATGAAATGTTGGGTAAAATGTTAGGGAAACATAAGGTTTCTTAGGATACTCTGATTAGTACGTTGGGGGAATTAAAATGGCTACAAAATTATGTCCCTCTAGTACAGAATGAGACCCCATCGACGGAAAATAGGTCTCTCGACGGTCTGTCGTTAAGGTCTGTCAACCCCAACATCCCTTGCTTAGTCTAAGTGTCCGTCGATGGACCCTACTGATGAACCGTCGTCCCTTGACGGTCCATCCTGCACAACTGTTGACACTGTCAGAACCTTTGTTTCTGATTTTCTAAAAAGATATTCTAACTGCTAATCGACGTACCCCACTGACGGACCGTTGTCCCTTCGACGGTCCGTCTTACACAACCGTCGACACTATCAGAATCTTTGTTTCTGATGTTTTACAAATTTATTCTAAGTGTCCCTCGACGGACCCCACTAATGGAATGTCGTCCCTTCGATGGTCTCTCCTGCACAATTGTCGACACTTTCAGAACCTTTGTTTCTGCTTTCCAAAGACAATATTCTAAGTGTCCGTCAACGGACCCTACTGACGGACCATTGCCCCTTCGACGGTCTATCCTGCACAACCGACGACACTATGAGAACCTTTGTTTCTGATGTTTTAAAAAATTATTCCAAATGTCCCTCGACGGACCCTCATGACGAACCATTATTCTTTCGATGGACCGTCGAAGGGTTCGTCAGGTAGTGCTGCACTTTTGCACTGCCATTGCATTATGTGTTTTACTCTTGTGATTGATTCTTTTGAATGTTGTACAGTCTTCTATTGGTGCTAATAACTTCTCTTTGTAGGAATAAATGGCACCCAGTCAAGACCGTATCTACTCAAGAGGGCGTTCTAGGTCTGTCACCCCATCGAACCAGATGGTCATAGTCTCAGACAATAAGAATGACCCAGAGTACGTTCCACCAGGAACCCTCACTCCTACCCGTGCCGCCCGCACCACCAGATCCACGCCCACGAAGGTGGCGCCCGATGGAGTGACTGCCTCTAAGTTTGAAGAGGAGCGCATACTGGACGACACACCTTCTGAGCCGGCTGCACATTCTGAGGGAGCGTCTAGCTCCGAGGAGGCTGCCAGTTCTGCAGAAGCATCCGGCTCTGTGGAGGCTTCCGGGTCTGAGGAGGCTTTTGCTTCCCCTAATGACAATGATCCAGCTGCTCCGATCTAGTCTGCCTCGTCTGATGAGGCTAATAGTGCTGATTCTACTCCAGCACCGCAGACTGATGTTCTCGCTTCGGTTGCTGATCAACTCAACCGGTGGTGTGGTGAGGTTCATTATTGAGTATATGTTGATGCCAAGGTGACAAACGACAAGGGGGTCATGACTCAGACCCTGACACTCGAGCGACGGGTTCTCAATGGGAGTCTTCCCACTATGATAGCCATCCATGCTATATTCACCAGACAGCGGGTGGTGTGGACAGCTTGGAATGTGGGACTCTATAGCGAAGAAATGGTGTGATAGTTCTACGCCTCCAATGTAGAGACTCTCTAGTCTCAATTGGACAGGCAGGCCACCCCAGTCAAACATTCACCTATAGAGTACGTCTGAGACCACGACAAGCGAGTTGATATTTCCTTGTCGGCCATTCGCAGGTTTCTCTATGGCGTGGATGTTGATGCCACCCGAACCCCCCTCACCGAAAAGTTTGACTATCGATGTAAGTTTATCAAGGACGGGTGGTTATAGCGTGAGCCGGATATGAGAGAGACCACCAAACGATGGATAGCACAGAACCTCTCCATGGATGGTGAGGCTGCTAATTGGGTGCTGGAGCCCATGGGGAGCATCAAGAAGGCCAACCTCACCTTCACAGTCAAATTCATTTGCCTACTGGTCCAACACAGTCTTTCCGCACTGCTGCTGATAACATTGTCACTTAGGATCGCGCAGTGCTGATAGCTGCCATGGTTACGGGGTTTGTGGTGGAATTTACGTGGCTGTTGCAGGCGGTGATGCATGAGAGGGCCTTTAAGGCCACTACTACTTAACCCTTCCCTTGCATGGTCTTTGAGTTGTGCAGGTCTGCAGGAGTGCCCATGAGGCACATCGATGTGATCAAGACTCGGCCCAGCACACTGGATATTGGCCTAATTCGAGATGAGACTAATGAGTTGTCTCCATACAAAGGGCTCCGTCCAGAGGTGCAGCCGCTAGGTGAGAACTTGGCGTCCACGGTAGAGCAAGCCCAAGTGGCTAATCCAACTACTTCCGAGCCTACCGACACCACCTCCCGCTCGAATCCATCTGCTACACTGGTCCGGCTTGCGAGGGTACATAAACTAGAGTCCCAAATAGCCACACTTCTGTATCACATCTATCCCTTTGATGCAGAGGTCCATTGCTGAGGAGAAGGAGCGGATAGAGAGAAAGATGGCACAACATACTGAATGGGAGATCATGGAGGTCCTCCAGCGCTTGGATGCATTTGAGTTACGGGTTCTCGCTCGGCCATCCCCTATAGTGGATTTGACGACTCTCCAGGATGTGTTGGAGAGTCTGAGAGCAAACTTGGATACCATACTAGAGGCTCGGGTGCCTAAGTCTTAGGCCCCTTCTACAGAGCCTACTGAGGACACGGTGTTGGATTCCCTGTTCTCCAGAACTGCTCAGCCACCACCTCCCCCACGAGATCATTCCAAGAGGCACCTAGTTAGAGAGAAGGATGAGTCTCAAGCACAGAAGAAGGAGCGCAACGAGTTGGAGGTCGTGAGGAGAGCCTCGCTGATTGATGAGGAGGCCCGCCTGTTGAGGGTTATAGAAGTGGCTGCTAGGGCATCTAGCTCTAGAATTTTTGAGGCTGAGAGGAGCACTATTGATGCTGTTGTTATTGGTGAGGACACCAGTGATGATGTCCCTAATAAAAAGGGAGCGAGTTCCGAGAAACCGGACCCGTCAGCATGTTGATCGTCGGTGCTTTGCACATCATGTTTTCTTAACCTATCACCCTATTTTATAAACTTTTATGCATTGGAGACAATTGAATGTATTTTTGTTTGGGGTGGGGTAAATGGAAAGTGAGTGCTAGGGTGAAGTCTGATTAGCCAAGCTCACGATCCTCTCTTGGTGTTTTCTTGCCTTTGTTATTTTTCCCTAAAGAGACTAGTTATTTTATTGTTGAACCGACATATTGGTATCTTTCGTACATAGTATAGAAATGGAATCGGAAGCATGATGGCTAAGCCAAATGATATCCTGATTCAAAGAAAATGTTATATGACTAGGCATAGTAACTGATGAATGTGAGGCTCTAAGCATGACATAGAGATACACCACGGCATGACCCTAAATCTAAAACATGAACTATATATATGATAATCTGGTAGAGTAATGAGATGTCAAGTGAGTGTGAGGAAAATTTGGATTATTTTATGCATTGGGGACAATTGCAGATCTTTTTGTTGGGATGGGGTAAATCAAAAGTGCGTGCTAGGGTGAAGTCTGAGTAGCCCAACTCACGATCCTCTTTTGGGGTTTTCTTGCCTCTGTTCTTTTTCCCCAAGAGACTGATTATATTTATTGTTGAACCGGCATGTCTATATCTTGTGTACGTAGTATAACTCTGAAGCATGATGGCTAAAACAGAAATGATGTCCTAATGTAATGAATATATAGCATGACTAGGCATAGTAACTTATAAATGTGTGGCTCTAAGCATGACATAGAGATACACCACTGCATGAACCTAAGTCTAAGTGTTTGATAATCTTGTAGAGTAATGAGATACCTAGTGAGTGTGAGGAAAATTTAAATAGTCCATTATTTGTACTGAGATAGAACTTGCCTTGTTAGTCCTGCTAAAAGTAAGATGTAATAGACAATTAGGAAAGGATCATAGGCCCTTGTTAAAGATGGCCAATCTTTAGCCTATATAATAGAAAATCGAATCAAATTAATCCCTTCTTGATCCAAATTATTTGAGCTTAATATAGACCTTTATTTTTCACCCCAACTAATCTTTTTTGGGAACAATGTGTTGGCCCTGGTACCTCCTTGGACATGTGCACCTCAGCTTATGCGAAAAGAATAAGTTAAGGGTGGCTAATGCAGAAAACAACCTTGTCGTGGCCTTTACCCAACCTTGGGTTGTTTGAACCTTGACTGATGGCAAAACCTGGAGTTGAGGGTGGCCAGTCGAGGAATACTCCAGAATGTGGGGTAGAAAGAGTAAAGAAAGAGAAACAACAAAAGAAAAGTGAGTCAAGAAAAGTTAAAAGCAAAGTCAATTTTTTTAAAAAAATCACTTACACAAAAGGAGAAATAAAGGAGAAACGTAAGGAGGGCAATAAGTCAGCAAAATACATCCAAATGTACCCTACCTGACCCAGAGCCTACGTTTCAAGCTAAGAAATTCCTAGCGTGATTCTAAGAGTTTATTATGCTGAAGTTAACGCAGTGAAAATAAGGGCAAGCCTATGGCAACAAGTATAAATGAGGTGTAAAGTTGTTCTGAGAGCGAATGTTGAAAAAAATAATTCTTATACTCAAACTTAAATCATTGTGTGAAAAATGAGGATGTTGTTTAGAAGTGAGGACACTAGCTGCAATACTGGAATATTGGTACGTTGGTGAGAGATCAAAGAGGATAGGTGTCGGTGTATGATGAGTCTGTGTCATGGTCTGATCCACATGACCGAACCTAATAGTGATAGTATGCATAAACATAATGAAAATAATCGCGATGATAGCCAGATGATTGCGAAAGCTAAAATAAGGATACTCTTGTACAAAGGTTTTGTGGTGAGTCATAGTGCGTCGATGAGACAGAAACAACAAATTTAAGTTGAGGGTGTTGATGTACCGTGGTTTCACAGTACTTTCAATGCTTTTTACTTAAGTTTAGTGTGTTTCTAAGGCCTTTTATAGTAGTTTTGACATAGTTTTCTCTTTGTTTGCAGAAAAACTGTCCAGAATGAAAACGCGGAAGAACTGTTCTAAAATTGCAAAAGTGATGACCTACGGAGACATTGACGGTTTGTCGACCCCTCGATGGTCCGTAGGTTGCAATCGTCGTATTAATAAAATTCAACTGAAGGAAGGTCGGGGAATTCTGACCAAGTGTGGGACTAAGAAAGCTATCATCTACACGAGGACCGTCCTGCACATCCGTCATTGCTAACATAAAGTAGCCCCAGTACCTGTCTTGAAAAAATTCTAAAGTATGGAGAAATGAAAGCCATCTACAGACCATCGTGAACTTAACGGACTGTCATCCTAGTCCGACGATGGTAACTGTGAGTTGGAGATAAAAGCAACTGAAAAAGATTCAAGTGTGGAACAACGGAAGGCCTCGACGGTCCATTGTGGCCTCGATGGTCAGTCGGTCCGGTCGTCGACCCAGACGCGTTATTGGGCAGATTTTTTAATATAGATTTCGTTTTATGTAAGGACTTATTTATTATAAATACTTGTAAAAACCTAATTTTTGGGTTAGACTCTTTGGTATTTTTCAGTTTTATTATCCTAGTTGTTGAACTTGATATTTTGGGAAATATTCTACTTTATGTAATCGCTTGTTGCAAGACTTTGATTCATTCAAGTTTCTTTCTGGATTTTCATCAATCTCATCAAAGTAAGAAAATGAATTCTTGTCTAATTAATATGAATTGTGTGATTGTTAACATGGGTAACTAAATCCACAACTAGGGTTGTGGGAACCATGGGTAAATAACAAGGTTAAACTTAACTATAATAATAATTCTAGAATAGTGTCTTGCATATATTGATAATTCTTTCGTTTAGAAGTCTTTTTAATGAGTGCACACGTTAGAACTCTCCTTTTTTCTACTTGTTGGACCAAGGAGGTAGATGATAAAAAAAGAATTATGAACGTAGATATAGTATACACTGTCTAATAGGCTAGTGTCGATTGGTTCTAAGTAACAACTAATCCATATATCGATTATGATGCTTAATATGAGGTAAAAGGTAAGGTTTAGTAAATCATACACACGTATCCGGACCAAGGTACAGAGTGAAATTCCCTAGTTTCTAGACCAAGGAATTAGGAATACATGACATACCACTTTGCATGCAAGACTAGGAAAGGATTGTTATAGTTACAATTACCGCGTTATGAACCTGTGGGGAACACTTATTCCCTATTACTATCATCATTTGATCAATATCAAATATTCATACATGCTACTTGTTTAAGTAGAAATATTTAATTCCTTTTGTTATTCAAAACCCTCCTATTATTACGTGTTTTCAGAAAGGACTTGATTAAATAGAAGTAATTGTAGGTTAATGTTAAGTCTAAATCATTTTTCTCATGGGATCGACCCCAACCTCATAGTTGGGTTCTTTACTTGATACGACAACTTATACTTCTTTTCAAGAAGTAAATTGGAGCAATAAACCTCTCCATGTGGAAATACTTTAGTGATGAGGAATGGTCCTATCCACTTGGACATGAGTTTTCCCACAAATAGGCGTAGCCTAGAGTTGAATGATAGCACCAAATCACCCAGTACAAATTCTCGCTTTTCAATCCTTTGGTCGCGGTACTTCTTTATCTTCTCTTTGTAGATGGTTGAAATTTCCTAGGCCTTTAGGAGAAACTCATCAAGATCATTCAACCCATTTAGTCTTTGCTCAGCCGCTTCAGACCAATCCAACATCAGTTTCTTCATTGCCCTAATCTCCTTGTGCTCTATCTTGACAGGCAAGTGACACGTCTTCCTATATACAAGTTGATATGGAGACATACCTATGGGTTCTTGTATGTAGTGGGGTACTCCCAAAGCGCATCATCAAGTCTCCTTGACCAATCCGTTCTATTAGCATTCAACGTTTTCTCCAGAATAGGCTTGATCTCATGATTGGACGCCTAAGGAGTAGCCACATTATGGAGAACACCATATTTCTCCAAAACCCTTTTGAACAATTTATTATAGAAATTAGAGCCACCATTACTGATAATGGCCTTAGGTTAGCAAAATCTGGAGAAGACGTTCTTTTTCAAGAATGTGGTGACACTCTTTCCTTCTTTGTTAGGAAGCGCAATTTCTTCCACCTATTTCAACACATAGTTAACCGCCACAAGAATATACTTTATCCCATGAGAACTCATAGACGGTCCCATAAAGTCAATACCCCATACATAAAATATCGCAATCACCAGAATAGGATTCAAGTGGAGTTCTTGCCTCTTAAAAATTCCTCAATATCGTAGGCACCGATCACATGATTTGGAAAAATTGTGAGCATCTCGGTGAATGGTTTTATAACACCTCCGAAAATTACTTAGGTGAAAATAGGTCCTAATGTGTGTGTCATGAAGTCTTGAAGTCCTAAGATCGTTTAAAATGATGTTTTAGGCAGTGTCTATAGATTTTGGTGAACTTTGATATAAACTATAAGGGATGACCAAGATGTTCGACGACTAGTCACCTATGTGTCTTATGTGTTTTAATATTCTTATGTGGGAGTAATGAGTTTATGAGGTCCTTATATGATTGATAGTAGTGTTTAGAGTAAGTGTGTTGAGTTTGGTAAGGTTTTGAGGTCAAACGTCCAAAAACGTCCTGTGACATTTGAAATATAGCCTTTAGACGTACTAGTGATTTTTGATGTGTTTTATCATGTTGCATGGTTTGTTTGATGTTGTACTTGTTTGGCAATGTTCCTAATACCTAGACGTGCGTGTTTAGAGGTTTAACATTCGGGTATGTCTCCACATAGGACCCACAAGGGGACCTAGAGGAGGACCCCAACTCAAGACTTGAAGATGCATGGCAGCTTGTTTTCAGTGCCAAATGACGACTCAAACGATGGCCGGTCGATGGAACAACGGCTCATCGACTTGGGTCGTCGATGGATCCTGCAAGTCTGTAGGTTTTGGACCTCTGAACCAAACCATGAGACCCCCATTGACGAGTCCTGGTCCTACGAATGAACCGTCGTTAGCATGGCATGTTTTGGGCCTACACTGCCTTGAATTTTTCTTTTAAGGCTTGGGGTTTTTGGGAAAGTCACCCCAAGTCTTATGAAATAGGATGAAGGTTATTTTTTGTGTTTGTGTATTTTAAGATTAAATAAGTAATGAAACAATCATTTAAACCCTAGTACTTAGATCAAAACCCATTCCCTCTCAAAGTTTCTCCAAAAACAACCATGAGAGCTTAACATGAAGTTGGAGCTTGAAGATGGATCATCAATGGAGTTTCTTCTTCAATTATCATTGGGTTCTTCTAATAAGGTGTGAGACTTCTTCATCTAAGGCTTCCTATCTCCTTAGAGTCAATTTCAAAGATGATTTTTAAAGATTTCAAAGAGATGAAAAAGTCCAATTTCTACTCTAAGTCTTAGGTTCTTACATTAAATATTTTCAAACATTAAGATGTGCTGTTATTAATGTAGAATTGATGTTTTCCAATAAAATTCTCCATGAACACTTCAGCTTCTCAAATCTCTAATTTTGACATAACTATGGTTTAATTGATCATGCGTTTATATTAAATAATTCATGTGTCAATTGTAATGGCTCTTGATTTATGTTTATATTATGATTGTATGGTTTATGGGCTGTATCAAATTGATCACATGAGTATTGTTTATTCTTAGATCCATTATATATTAAGCTTATTGAATTGATATTTACTTAATGCTTATGAATTATAGTGTAATTTTCTATGGGCTATTGATTGATGTAAGAATTGTATTCAAGTGATGTCTAATTGTCTTAGATTGATAAATCTATAGTGAATTGACCTAGATTCATTGAGTAATATAGTTCATGTATTGAATTGATGTTCATGGCCAATTGTAAGGGTCTTATGGTATTGAATTGGATGATTTAGCTTTTGATTGAAGTGGTAAGATTTAATGGGTGGTATGCTGCCCTAAATCTCTTAATATTATGTATAGATTTTATATTACAGTGATGATTGGTATGGTTCAATTATGGTGGCGGTGTTATTTGAATGATGTGGCCTTGTTGGAGTTACTTTATGTATTATGATGAACATGGCCTTGTCGACAATACTTGAAGTATTATGATGATTTGTGTAGTTGATTTATGTGAAGTATGAGCATATCTATCAAAATGTGAAATTATGTGTTATTCTATTTATATTTGGTGACCATGTAAGACTATTGTCTATGTACTTATGTGTGTAGTCTTAGAGTTGATGCATGGTTATCCTTACTTGACTATATGAGTCTATTATGGTTATATTGATGATGTTATACTAATTTAGGATGACATAAACATGAGAAGGTTCATTCCTAAGTGCTTCAAAGAATTATATGCTATATGAAAGAAAGTTAAGTATGTTGTGTCTTGATTTGGTAGACTTGTGTCCCTTATTTGATACATGCATGAACGATATGTGAAAATGAGATGTCTTGACTAGGTAAGCTTAGTGTACCCTTAACATATATGAATGAATGATATGTAAGACCTTAAATTATGTTAAGAAGGTCATGTATGTGAAACCTTAAACCTAGTGGTAAGGTTATGAACATTGAAGTCGAAAGTCGTAATGGTCTCCTACATGTAATAAATGATGGACTTAGGGTTGATTAGCTGGAATGACATCATATCATCCTTACGAAAGTCATGATGATCTATATATGTCTCTGTTGTAAGGTAGCCATGAGGACCTCTTTGGTAGGGTAAATGTGATTGGGTTGTGAACGTGATATGGAACCCATTTGTATTAACCTTTGATGTAAATGACTCTATGAGAAGAAAGGCTAGGAGCGAGTGAGTATATTATAGGAAGTAGATCTACTTGAGAATGAGACTAGAGTACAATTTAGCTCTACTTGAGAATGATACTAGAGTACATAAAATCCCTTCATTCTTTAACCATGTGCCTACATGGGATACGTCCTAGTTTTACACTTGGCAAGTAGAACACCCTTACTGGAGTAGGTTAGAACTCCGAATTCCACGTTTAGCTATCATGGTCTATGTCGGTTATTTCCTATTCTCGTCATATGGGATACCTACTAGCATTAGAGAAGTTCTATGAAGGTTAGGTGGTGGTATGGGACGCCATCTATACATTGCATAATACGCTTTGAATATGTTAGTTAGAGTCCCTAGGTCTTGTCCAAGACGATTACTTGAATGTACTTATGTGTCGAATGTATCTTGAATGAACTAAGGAATGTAATGACTTAAGTTAATAAATCATGTTAAATGAATAAGTACTTATCTAGAGTAGTTAAGGGTTGTGTAGGGTGTGAAGGGTGTGAAAGGGGCATACGAATGGTCACTTCATATCTTACCTAGATAACTCTTAAGAATGACTCTAGTTAGGAAAGATGGTTGACTAGGTAGACATGATCCTAACTTAGGTAGTCTTAAGGATTATTTAGGTAATCTTGAAGAAGTCAATCATGGACGTTTTCTTCTTGATTTACTTGAGTAAGTATTTTGGTAACCTTTGGAAGGGAGAATGTCATATTATATGTATGTTGTTGTATTAAGTGAGAATGATCTTATCCTAGGTAATCTAAAGGACCTCTTAAATGTCTTTGTAAGGGATAGTATGGGCAGACGCTTCACAATTAACTCAAGTGAACCTTACAATCACCTTTGATAGGACGATCTCATGTCTATGTGGTTGGTGTATTGTAAATGTGTGTGTATCTCATTATAGGTGGTCTTAAGGATTAATTGAAGTCTTCTGCTTGCTTATTGATTATGGAAAGAGTTCTTCGTGTGTGAAGAAAATTTTAAATTATTACTAATTTTAGAATGTCTTTAGTGTGCAATGAATGATACGAGTAGATCTAGTGAGACTTCTTGAAGTCTCATTTTCCATGTGGTGACTCAAGGATGCTCTAACTTCTAGGGTGTACTTGCGGGTCGTTACAAACTTTATATCAGAGCATAAGGTTTGGGAGTGTCTTAGTTGTCTCATGAACCACATCTAGTAATGTATTGTTCATACTGTGAAGCGCGCCACATTATGAATAGGAGGCTATTGGGTGCTAGGAAAAGTTTCACTTCTTTATTCATCTATTTGTGCCTAAGAGTTCTGTATATGGTGACTCTGCCTTCTTTCCCTTATGTGTTGGTCCCATGAGTGTGACTTTATGATGATTGTGTTGAGGCAAAGAAAACATGATATGTGCCTTGTTAGATGAGGTGTGAAAGATTGTGTTGATGAACTTAGGTTGGTTTAGTTAACTTTTGAAGGGTAATGTAGTTGGAAAGAATGGTAAGGTATAGTGTTAGAAATTTGAAGGAGTGGTTGTTGAGATGGTTTGAAGTTGTTTAAGACCCAACCATAGAAAGGAAGGTGATGAGATTTGTAAGAGTAAAGGTGAGTCTCTTCTAATAAAGGGGATGTAGTGGTTAGATGATTAGACCTTTGAGAGTATCTAGTTTTCATGATCTAGAAATTATTAGAAAGGCCTAAGGTTCCTTGAGGTAGTTCCTTGTAGTAGATGTTATTTTCACCATAAAATGGGTTTCTCCTAAGTGCGGGAGTATGGGGAAGAGTATGGTTGTTGGGAGTTAGGTGCCCTTAACCTTTCTTTATGTGTTTACTCTAGCCTAAAACAATGATTTCTTAGTAACTTGATTTATGTAGGAGTCTTATGCCAAAAAATGAGTTCCGAACATTCTCCTTATGATATGCATGTCTTAGTTGAGGTTTTGTTGAATGAGAAAATGAGTTTTCATGCATGGTATCTTACCTATGGTTCATGTGCATCTAGTGTAGGTTTCTAATTGTTTCATAAAGATGAATAGTGAGAATGTATAAATTATTACATGAGATTTGTTTGTTGACAATTTATAAGTAATTTCATAAGTGTTGCATTGTTAGATTGGGAAGAAGGTTCACTGTAAAGTTGCCAGGGATTCATGCTCACTATAAGGTTTTGCAAAAAAATAGAATAATTCATTCTTTGATTAAATTTTTTTATAATTTGGTTATGACTGATGTATATGAGCATGATAATGAACGTAAAATGTTTTTTTTACTATTTGGAATGAAGGATGTGAGTATTATGGCATAATGAGTTGTAGAATATATTCTAGTTTCTTGTTGTATTGTGATTCTCTTAATTATGTGAAATTGATGTTTCTCCTGGACTGTGTGTTGTATAATGTGTTGTATGTTATTTTCATGAGCTGTTAAGTTGAGTCTCTACTCTTGGAAGTGTTCGGAGAGTGGGGAATGTCATGAAGTCTTGGAGTCCTAAGATTGTTTAAAATGTTGTTTGAGGCAGTGTCTTAAGATTTAGGTGAAGTTTGAAGTCAAACGTCAAGGAAAGACAAAGACGTCCGACCACTAGTCGCCCATGTGCCTTATGTGTTTTCATGTATTTATGTGTGAGTAATGACTTTATGAGGTCCTTATATGATTGATCATAGTTTTTAGAGTCAGAATGTTGAGTTTAGAAAGGTTTGGAGTTCAAACGTCCAAGAACGTACGGTGACATTCGAAAGATAGCCTTTAGACGTCGTTGTGAATTTTGATGTATTTTAGCATGTTGCGTGGCATCTTTGATGTTGTACTTGTTTGGAGATGTTCCCTTATACCTATACATGCATGTTTAGAGGTTTAACGTCCGGGTAAAACTCCACCTAGGACCCACAAGCGGCCCTAGAGGAGGACCCAAACTCAAGACCTGATGTTGCATGGCAGATTTCATGTAGTGCCAAACGATGACCCAAACGATGGCCGGTCGATGAAATGACGAATCGTTGACTTGAGGAGTGACATGCCTCCAAAATACTCAACATCTGACCTCCAGTACACAACGGTGAATCATCCCATCACCACAACCCCGGTATAAGAAAGGCTCATCCCAAAAGAATTTTTTCACATCACGCATGAACTTTTTCCTCTAGTAGAAGGTCATGTGTGACAGAACTACATCACTTGCAAAATAATTCGCAAATCTCCGAACCATGGGATCAATTCTTGAGAACCAACAATACATGTTATCCTGAGAATGCATCATCAATTTCTGCCTTTTCTCCCAATTCACGCATATCTTCATCCTCAAATCTAGACAAGCGATCGGCAACATGATTCTTAGGTCTCTTTCTATATTTTACCTCAAAATAAAACTTACAGCGATAATACCCATCGGATCAACCTTGGCTTTGCATCCTTCTTTGCTATCAAATTCCTCAAAGGGGAATTGTCAGTATGCACTATGATCCTCGTGCCAAACAAATTGGAGCAACATATTTTGAATGCAAACACCACCACAAAAAGTTCTTGTTCAGTTTTTGTGTAGTTCTTCTGAGCTTCATTTAGGGATTTAAAGGAATAGTAAATGGGGTCAAGGATTTCATCCCTTCTATGTTCCAATACCGCACCAAGTGCAACCCCACTTGCATCACACATCACCTAAAATGGCTCACTCCAATCTAGTGAAATTATAATGGGCGCGGACACCAACTTCTCCTACAACTCTCCAAACACTTTTAGACAGGACTCATCGAAAAAGAACTTACATTCCTTCTCAAGTAGTTTGCTCAAAGGATGTAAAATTTTTGATAAATCCTTAATAAAACTCTGTGAAAAGAAAAGCCAGCATGTCCAAGAACACTTCTCACACATTTTACAGAAATGGGTGAAGGAAGCCTCTCTCTCACTTGTACTTTAGCTTGATCTACCTCTATGCCCTTCTCCGAGATGCGATGACCCAACACTATACCTTTAACCATAAAGTGTCATTTCTCCAAATTTAGCACCAGATTACAATCTTCACATATCTTGGGCACCTCAGCAAAAATGTTAAAACACCGATCAAAGGACACGCCCACCACTGAAAAATCATCCATGAATGAATCAATAGTGTCCTTCACCATACAACGTTGGAAGGTGGCTGGTGCATTACGTAACCCAAACTACATCCTTTTGAAGGCAAATGTCCCATAAGGGCAAGTGAAAGTCGTCTTTTCTTGATCTTCAGGGGAAATAGAGATTTAATTGTAGCACGAATAGACATCAAACAAACAATAGTACCTTTTGCCTGAGAGTCTATCTAAAATCTGATCCATAAAGGGCATGGGGAAATGGTCCTTCTTAGTCCAAGCATTCAAATTTTGTTATTCCATGCAATCTCTCTATCCAGTCACTGGCTGCATTAGAACAAGCTTGTTTCTATCATTTAGTACCACTATCATCCCACCCACCCTACTATTGTCCGCAATAGGATAAATGACTCCGGCATCCAACCACTTGATGATATCCTTTTTAAATACCTCTTGCATAGGTGGATTCTACCTTTTTTGGTCCTTATTACTTGGTTTGTGATCAGGCATGAGTTAGATTTTGTGAAAAAAATACCAGGATAAATCCCAATAATATCTGTAATAGTCCAACCAATGACTTGTTTGAACCTCTTCAATACCACCACTAAGCCCTGTACTTGTAATCCATTCAAATAAGCTACAATTACCACACGAAATGTGTCATGTCTACCGAAGAACACATACCTTAGATTAGGTCGTAGAGCTTTAAGCTCTAATTTTGGGGCCTCCTTAGTAGATGGTTTCAGGGGTGAAGACTAGCAATGCTTCATATCAAAATCCAATTTCTTTGGCTTTTATCGGTATTCGTTTCCTTCAAGTGCATCCACCAAAGACCTATACTCTTCAATACCATCACTTCATTAAAACTTCGGCTAGTGCCTCGACACCTAGTCTCTCTTAAATTTGCACCTAAGATACACTCTCAACCTTGTAGGATATAGGAGATACCATTTGGAGCTCACCACTGTGCTTCATGGGACTACATTTATTGAATGTTTCTTCTTCGTTGTTTAACCTAAGTTTCATCTGCCACTTTTCTATGTCGACTAATGCACGCCCAGTGGAAAGGAATGGTCTTCCTAGAATAATGGGGACCTTAAAGTCAATCTAACTTTCAAGAATCACAAAATTGGCCTGAAATATATATGACTCCATTTTCACAAGCATATCATGGAGTATACCAAAGGGAATCTTCACAGTTTGATCGGCCATTAGTAGTCGCATCGTAGTATGCTTTGGATCACCCAAGCCTAACTTATTATAAATGGACAGAGGCATAAGATTTATGCTCGCACCAAGGTTACGTAGTGCCTTAGAAAGTGTAGCCACAATATAGTATATGAAATAGTAAAGGCGCCTGAATCTTCCTTTTTGTGCATAAGATACTTTGTAGCAATAGCACTACAATGCTGCATTCTATCATCATCCTCAAAACTCATCGATCTCTTCTTAGTAACCATAACTTTCATTAACTTAGCATAATTGGGCATGTGTTCTAAAGCATCCATCAAACAGACATTGATTAAAAGTTATTTCAACATAGTGATAATTATCGGTATTTACCATCTTCAATCTTCTTCACTAATCTTTATGGGAATGGGGGTGGAGGTCTAGGAATGGAGAACACTTTCTGAGATACCCCTTCTTCTTTTGCCATTTTGTCCACCAACTCTCCACTAGCTTCTACTACCTCTTCGTCTTTTCTCATATATCAATGATTTGTTTACCCCCTCGAGTAGTGACTGCATGCAATGCCCTTCATTTTTAGGATTGAGGATATTATTACTAGGAAGAGTGCCAGGTTGGCGTGGGTTCATAGTCGTACATAACTAAGCCATCTGTAACTCAAGATTCTTAATTGAAACCGCATGTGCATCCACTTTCTGTCTAAAGTTATCTAGGTAACCAATCATCTCCTTGAAATTCTCATCACTATCATCAAACCTCTTAATCATCTTCTTCAAATTATCTTTAACTCGTGACATATTACCGCCATCGTTTGTATGGAAACTTACCAATTTTGATGGGGGATCATAGGCCCACTCCGATCATTCCTATTACCATAGTTATTCCAATTTAAGTTGTTTTCGCGGTTGTAGTTCCCATATCGGACATATTGACCATCTCGGTAGTCGTACTATAGTTCCGACCTTTGTTTCGTTGACCCTGGCGTCAATTCTTCGGATTGGATCCTCGAGCGGTTTATCAGAAATCCCCCGCCTGATCATTCACGGCATAGGCATCCTCTTCATAATTATACGCATCTACCGGCAGTGGTGATTTAGCCAAATAGTTCACTGCATTTACCTTCTCTGCAATTCCGCTCACATGTTTCAAGATCAACCCTAACTAAGTTCTCATCTGGGCTATCTCTTCACGAATCTCATCTACCACTGGGTTGTTTCTAGATTGACCACAAAGGTGCTTCTATAAGTGTTGGACTTTCTAGTGCTCTTCCAACTTCTCTGCAATCTCAGCATGTGTGCATTCTCCATAGGAACCACTCGTAACGGTATTGAGCACTACTTTGTTTTTATGATCTTGACCTTTGTAAAATTACTCTTTTAGCGACTCATCATCAATGTGGTAGTTTGAGAAGCCTCTCATGAACGTCGTAAGCATGTACCAAGAGCTACTCACACCCTAGGCCCAATATCTCTAGTCATATGAGTAGTCATGGCTCGGCCTAGAGCAAGTAAATCATCTCTAATCTCTCCATTATTCAAGTCTGGGAGAACCACCGGAACCTATTTTCCTTGACACCCATTAGGAACTTGAACACCTTGTGGAAGTTCTCCACCTTGAAGAGCTTGCTTAACTTGAGGAGGAATTTCATCATTCACTCTCTCTTCTTCAGCCCTCCTTGCAACCATCCTTCTAGTAGTCATCTTCCTAAAAACACAAGGAAACATTTATAAGGACACTCATAAATTTTTACTCTACGACACATTACAAGAGTAGAAAAGGAGGGAAACTCTATCGTCCTATGGCCTCTCGCTCATGGATGTGTTGCGATTCACATCAATGAACAAGACTCTACTAGACGTGGCTTTTTTGAGACTTTTTGATTCCTATGTACTAATTCATAACCTAAGCTCTGATACCAAGCTTTTCACGACCCGAGAGCACACCCTAGAAGTTAAGGCATTCTTAGACTCAAGAATACTTGGGACACGATCCATACAATACGAATATAGAAACTTAGTCTATTATAATACTTTTAATGAAAAAAATATAAAGGTAGAAATATCCTCGAATCAAATGAGGACATACGCCAACTTTGCTTGAAAGATTCCTAGTTTCAAAGCATTACTTCAAGATGCCTCTCACCTTCCACCTACAACTTTAGATATATAAGAAAATGTATAGAATTAGTACAATGCATGTACTATGTATGTCATAATGCATAAATCATGAGAAATGGACATTTGTATCAAATATGCTATTTTACAGTAAAATATGCTCTTTTATAGTGAATCATTATATCATAATTATAAGAAACCACATTAACAGCAATGAACACATATAAGTTACATTCCACATTATAACATCAAGCATACTTCAAAACACGTAAACATGAGACCCTTCTACAAAATGTGATTCTAAGGCTCAAATGAGTGAAGATTATTCCCATATCATTAATCAACTTTCCTATATAGAGTTACTTTTAGGACTCCTCTAAGTTAGACATGAAGAAACCATTCCTATGCCCCCTCCACGCCCTAACTAGGAAATACTTAAAGTTACTCTTGATAAGTACTTGTTCATTAACATGCTTTTTAACTTAAGTCATTACCTTCATTACTCCATTTATGAGACATTCAACAATTAAGGACATTCACATAATGGTCTTGGATAAGACTTAGGGACTCACACACTAACATCTTCAAAGACTAATTAAGCAATGTCTATATAGCGTCCCATTGTACCACCTAAACTTCATAGTACTTATCCAACACTAGCATGTATCCCATATGATTAGAATAGCAAATAATTGACATACACCAAACTATGTATGCATGGAATCCGAAGTCATGAACCCCTACTCGAATGGATGGTTGTTCTACTTGCCAATGGTATAACGAGGACACATCCCACTAGGCACATGGTTAAGGAATTTGGAGGGTTTCTTTGTTCTCTAACGTCATCTTAGTTAGAGAAACTTCCCAAGCATACTCACGCAACTCTAGCCTTTGTTCTCATTGATTATTTCATAAAGTAGCATATGAAAAGGTACCATATCTTGTTCATAACCCAACCACATTACACCTTACCAAAGAGGATCCACTTGGGCTGCCCACAATTGCTAAGAGGATAGCTCAATGACTTTTATAAGGGTGATTTCATGTATTTCCATCCAATCAACCCTGAGTCAACCATTCACACAAGAAGGAGACCATTACGACTTTCAATTTCAAGGATACCATAACCTTCCATCTAGGTTGAATGTTACACATAAATGACCTTCTTAACTATGATCAAGGTCACATGTCAATTACACATACATGACTAAGGAGCTTTAGCATACTAATTCAGGAATTCATATTCACATTTTACATGTACTAAGTAAGGGACACAAGTCGACCAAAACAAGACACACATACTTTACCCTATCACATATAGCATATCATTCAAGAAACACATAGGTACAACCAAGTCAACTATAGTTCACCCTATTGACTACTATAGAAACTTCAATATAATTCATCACAAGTCTCATATAATCCATCAAGAAGCATAATACATAAACATCAAGTAATACACATAAAGAATTCACTATAACCTACTAGAGACACGTATCGTCAACTAGAAGAATTCATGATTTGACTTCACATATACATATAAGTCATCAAGCCTTCACAATACTCACATATTCAAGCTATAACATGATAAAGTCATAATTCATAAAGTTATGCCAATGAGGCTACATTGTTCACAATTCATAAAGTGATGCCAATGAGGCCACATTATTCACAAGTATAGCACATAAGAACCGCCACCATAAGTGGACCATACCAAACATCACAATTGAAACATTGATACTGCACAATATAGTAAGGGTTAAGTAAACATACCACCATTCCAAACATACCATCTCCAATCCACAGCCAATTCAACCAATCCAATATACAAAGGCTTTCAATTCAAACCAATACTTGAACAATACTATGAATCAACGGAATAACATATAAGAATTACCAAATTGAGGTAGTTTACATAAAATTCTAACATAAGTCACACATATTTCAATAGTCCAAGGTAATCTACAAAAGAATTAAATAAGCTCAAGCCAAGATCAATTCACCCACATTAGGGCCAAAAATAGGAAATCATGATTTGCATGGGTTCATAGAGAACTTAGTATAAAATAATAAAATTAACATCAATTCAATCATAAATATTTCATTCAAAACGTTTTATGCAAGAACCCATGGCTAGATGTCAAAATAGGACAATTCATCTTTTGAGAAATCTTTGGACAACACTTTGAAGCTTGGATACTTGAAGAAAAAGAGTTAAAGGATGAAGAAACATATATTTTTTAGATGTAACCCACAAAATATGGTTGAAAACCATGAGAAATTCGTCACCTTCCTTGAAGCTTGAGGTTTCAACAATGGAGGAATTGATTGGGGGACAACTTTGGGGTTTTAATTTTTGGTCTTGAAATAATGAGTTAAAGGAATGTTTTAAGACTTGAAACTATTTATGTTAATTATATAAACCTTCTAAAATCAACTCCAATTAATAAAAAGTGGAATAGAAATTATTTGGAAATCAAATTTTGGACAGCCCGCCCAGGGACCACGGCCACCTTCATTGCCCGTGAAGGTGGTTCATGACCCCTTTGACGGTCGGTGGTCCTTGGATCAGTGGCTTCCTTGACTCCCCAAGACTCCAAGTGGCTATGGAAGGTCAAGGACCATCTTCATGGGCCGTGGTCCACTCCATTGTCCATGAAGTTGTCCGTGAACATGAAGGCATTAAGCTGCCAACTTGGAACAGCTTTTGCCCACAAGTTGGGTCCTTCTCAAGGACCCTTTGGTTTGTCGTTGGGGAGTTTTGCCTGGAAATTTAAAACCTAAATTCCCTCATGTACATGTTAGGAACCCTTCACATAAATTTTGACCAAAACGAACACGTACAACTTGACGAAACACACTAAGACCACAATTATGTTTTAAGGCACATCTTTCGAACGTCATTTACATTCTTGGATGTTTGACCTCCAAAATTTAGAGACTGACAATAAAAATTAATTTACACCATTTTAGGACTTTAGAATCACATGAAACAAATTTTAGGCTCTATTTTTAACTAAGTTGATTTATAGGTGTTATAATTCTTCAACAGAAAATTTCGCGGGTTGAGAGTCGTGATTTTTCATATCTAGCTCCAATTTATTGGCTCGAAACGAATTTCGAACCTATCAAGTGAGGAAACTAATTCAGCATAGTCGTCAATAAAATAACCCTAAAAATTTGTAATTACCTCTGCATGTGCATTAACATCCAACCTCTCTTCAATAGAAGCTTTAGAACCTCGCCCCACAATATTATTCAGTATTGATACTAACACGATATCAATTTACTTCTTCATAGAACTACATATATTGAAAGTCATACCTTCATTATTCAATCACAACATCATCTGCCTTCTATAAATACGTACCAAGGCGCGCCGAGTAGCAAGCAATGGTCTCACTAAGATGATGGGAACCTCAAAATAAACGGCACAATCAAGTATAATAAATTCCGCTTGAAAAATAAAAGAATCCACATTCATAAGGACATCTTGGAATATACCAATAGTCTTCTCAGATTTATATCGTCCATGAGTAGTAGCATTGTTGTCCGTTTGGGAGCCCCTAAACCCAACTTCTTGTAGATTTACAATGGGATGAGATTAATTCTAGAACCTAAATCACACAACGTCTTTGAAAAATGCAACAACCCAATGGTACTAAGAATAGTGAAAAGAAAAAAAATATGGAAATAAACTTTTGGAATGAGACATCAATCAATGACTCAAACTATGGACCTTAGGTCGACCTATGGTCCATAGGTCCTCTTCCATTTTTCAACACTCAAAACTTTTCAGCAGAGACTAGAACCTTCACTCTGAAATCATCAATGACAAATGTTTAGGAGGGACGTAGGTTGACCTACGATATGTGGGTCTTCTTTCAAGGATCCACACATAGAACTTTTCATCTGGAACTTCAACTCTTTGAACTCATCAACAGATTTGTAGGAAAATCCATCGGTCGATCTACGATCCATTTGTAGACTCATAGTTCCACACTACATCAGAAATTCCACTATAATCCATCCAGGCTTGCACAATGACGGCACGTCACAAGACTTTCTGTTGGTGGGTTTCTCTTTAGGTGGCTACTTCTGCATATTTTTAGATGTCATATCCATCAACTACTTACCAGGCTTATCTCCTTAAAATATGATACAAAGAACATTATTTATAATACAATCTGCCCCTAGACACACCCAACTCCTAAGTGAAGTGCATCAAAAATATTGTAAAACTCACGATGTATCATTCATCCAAGTATCTATTCCTCAATTCATATTGGGCTTTGTATATTAATATATGTGGGCATTCATCAATGAAATCCAGTTTTCCATAGGGTTCCCAATGTTCTGAATTTCACCATCAAAAATTTAAATGTTTAATTTATAGTTTTAATTCAATCATTATTTGTTTCGTTCTATTATAATTGATTATTGTTATTTATGTCTTGTAATTCATGATAATATTGGAAATAAGGTAAATGTCGAATACCCACTTCCAAAATTGGTAGAAGAGCTGCTTTCTTCAAGCTTCCACAAAAACCCTCTCCAAACTTGAGAGAAAATATAAGAACAAAATATCAAGTGCAATTGTTTCACTCTCTAAGTTTCTATCTTTAAATAGTAAAATAGTTCAGTATTTATAGAATTTAGAATTGTGCTGGTGAATCTTTTAGGCACAATTAGTCATGATTGGTTGAATGATTTGGTGAATCTCCCTTCGTTCCGTTAATCACCGCTTACACGCTGCCTTCCTTGTCAATGTGTTATTGATCGATGGGCGAAAATCTTATGCTTTGTAGAATTGATCGGTGAACCGCCGACTTCTCCTTTTCATCGCCTTTTGGTCCATCCCTTTAGGGCTCACTTTCTATAATAGAATGTGGAACTTCTCTATACGGCGGATCACCAAGTGTGCTTGGCGATGCACATCTTTGAATCTTCAACTTTTTTTTTCCATTTTGTTCCTATGTGTCAACGCTCCTACCAAATCCTTAAATACATGACACTTAGGAGTTTCTGTCAGATAACGATATAAAATTAAAAATCAAGGACATTTTTTGTATTAGCATAAGGACCTAGATGTGTCCAATTTGAAGACTCATCAACACCCCCAAATTAAACTTTTCCTTGTCCTCAAGTAAAACTCAAGTTGAGTCGTTGAATATATATCAAATTGTGCTACACAATACTCAATCATGAATATTCACAACAAGACTCAAATTACTCATGCATAGCTCAATTGTATACTCAAATATTCAAGTTGTGAAAAACCATTACCAAAATTCTCGATCTCACAATACTCTCTACTAATGAAAGTTCAAGCTCAACAAAAGTATATACATTCACTCATATAAAGAATGATTCCATTTCAACACACATAGATTTATCAACTTAAGATCAGGGTTCTGATGCAACGCTCATACTCAGAAAGAGGAAACTAATGCATGGTTTCATCCATAATTTTGCCCTTATTTTACAGTTGACTTTTGGTTTGGTTCACACAAGATCAAAAAGGTCTTTCTAACTATTGTAATCGGGTTGAGTGCAAAGGTATGGTCATTTAGGCTCTGTGGCTTTTTCCTCAATGATATGTAACTTTCTCAAAAGATCTCATTTTTCCTTTATCAACCATAGTCAGATGCCTCGAAGTCAAATTTCAATTTTCTTTCATGGACTGCTGGGAAACCCAATTTCTTTCCGTTGTGTGCTTTTATTCGAAGACATTCTTTTTCTTGTCTTTGATTCTTTTTTCTCTCTCTTTTTTTATAGAGGGTTTCCCTTTTTCTACAAATACCATGATTCTACAAGACTTTTCTTGCACTACTTGATTTCTCCTTTCCCTTCATACCACACCCCCAACTTACATTTTTGGCCTATGTTGGCTATTCAATTATGCACATCTCATGTTGATTATAGGTGAAGGATAATGTAGGGTTTAGGTATCATCGAGGTTTTTCCGAGGAAAAATTAAGGCTCTAAGGGTGTTCACTAGAATTTCACAAGCTCACGGGTAGTCCACAAAAGAGGTATATGTCAATGTTGCCTTACGCTCTTTAAATGTTTCCTAAGATCATCTATAGAGGATACCTTTCTAAATTAATCAGACTAACGGGGGAAATTCTAGTCTTATTCATGCAAGGTTCAAAGTAAGCTCATCACACAAGGCATTTACACTTATGTCAAACAAGATTACACACTTTCGGTAGTGTGCAATGGTCATTGTAAAAGAATCAATTCGATAATTGTCTAATCACAATTATATGTAAAAAGTTTACATATTATCTATGTAACTTCATTCGTTCTTGTTGTATCCGCACATTCATGTTTGTTTAATTGCGAGCAATTTTGAAGTCATCAGTATAGATCAAAACCCAGACTTAAATTTGTACAAGAACAACAACTTTCAACACAAGCAATGCAAAAAATTTTAAAGAGTGAAATCTTATTGGAAGGGTCAAAATTATTATGAATTTAAGACCCAAAAGAGAGCCATAATCGCAAACAACCCACAAAAAGAAGATATAGGAATGGTGTGTAGACAACCAAAATATATTCACATAACACATATATTCTTAACAAGTAAGCGCTAAATAAACAAGGTAGGCCTCACCCCACCACAAACAAAAAAAATTTGTCCTCAAATGTGAATAAAATACCCAAAAACAAATTCAGAAAATGAACGATAGAGGGTTTTATATAGGAAAATCATGTCTAATCCTTGAACCCAAGTTGCCACCAGAACATCAAGCTCCATCAAATCCATCAGGGAGTGTACTTGAAAGTGAGAATTAAAGGTTGCATTCATTATGATTGTGTTAGTCTCTTCCCGATCTTTTTTTGCATCTCTCTTACTTTCTGCTAGGATCTCTTCGTCAGTTTCTTCTTCTGAGTCAGGATCATCTCCATGTTCCTCTCCAAGTCCAGAAACAGTTTGAGTCATCTCTGGTGCATTCATAATTTCCACAATGCCAAAAACAATGGATATATTAGTGGACTTTCAGTAGTCCACTTCATTTTTTAGCGTCACAATTTTTGCTCGTAGCACTGCAACCTCTTCTATGGCTCCTTGATATTGTTCGCATATTATTATCCTTCTTGGTATTTTTTTAATTGTTGCATTCACTGGTGCCCCAAAATTATCCAGTGCGATTTGAACCATTTCTGGAATGGATGTTTCCAACTACTGAGCCTGGGAATCAATTAACTGTGTCAGCAGCCCTATTTGGATAAATGAAGTAATAGTGATCGTAAAACTAAATACACTGAAAGAAATAGATCTGGACAACTGTGCAGCAGTGGCAACACCTGATGATTTAGGAAAAGAAGAATCGAGCTAGTTATACCTTGAGGCCTAAATTGGAGTCTATTTTGATGCTCGTGTAGGTCAAGAGCTACCGGCTTAGGTTCCGTTTTTCTTCTCCTCCGCTTGGTCTTTCAAATATTACGCTTTTATCTTCTTGATATTTCTAGAGGCAGAGGGAGTTACTTTCATATCCTTCATTGCATCTGTCGGAACTTTGGCTATTCTGCATAACTCAGTAATCAATACTGGAAAGGGGAGAGATGTTCTTCTTTGATTTACCCACGTGTTGATTTTTGAAGCGATAATGCTCCCCAGATTTGTCTGCTTGTGTCTAATAATGCACCCAAGGAAAGCATTTCAATCTTCTTCCCCTCTTCTAGCCAATCTTTCTCCTTTTGATTTGAGACTAGTGGAGTTAGCCATGTCATATTCGGGGAGCACCCCCTAGACATAACAGGCGGCGGTAGCCTCTTTGAGGACTAATACTAGCCTCTTAACTTACATCATTTCATTCATAGGTCAAAACGAGAAAAATTTTATAACTTTTCATTACTTCTACTTGAACGTTTACATAGACCTCTACATATACGTAGTATTTATATGTTGAGTATACATATACCCTTCATATAGGAAGATTACTTAGTCTTCTACTTTTATTGAACATATATATATATAATATAACATAGACTCAAAATAGTCGTCTCATCTCATAACCATCTAACAAGAGTATATCAAATTGGGCCTAGACCATACATCAATATAATAAGAACACATATTGATCATACAATGTTTAGTAATCAAATGTGAAGAAAGAAACATAATAGTCTTAATACTAAAACAACTTCATAGCTTGATAGTGGCATTGCTCTCGGAAAGTGAGGACCTACCCAACTTGGATGATCAAGAATTCAAAGTCTTCTTCAAAGTCGTCTCCAAAAGTCCATCAATGACCGGAACCTAAAATGTTGGGGAGAAGGAAGAAATTGGATTAGTACACCAATAGTACTAAGTATGAGAGCATATCCACACATATCATGAAAACATGCTAAAAAGGGAACTTTCATGAAAACATGTCATTTTACCCTTTGAAAACCTTATGCACATTCAAGAAGACCATACCAATCAATTAGGCACATTTATTAGTCCAAAGCATGTACACAACAAAACCAACAATACTAAGTCTAGTCAAGTCATCATGCATATCATATAATTGGACACTGAATAGAATCAGAATAGCAACAATCATAGATAAGAGTTTATTTCAACATAACCAAAGCAAGACAATCACGCATGACCCCTTATTAAGTCAACAACTTCAATGACCAAGCAAAGCACCATAACCTTTCCCAATTAAGTAATGAAGCAAGAACCATGACTAATATCCAACTTCACATTGCATATCATATAAGAATAAATATCATCATACTTTAACAATAGACACCAATACACGTTCATAGGAGTAACCAACATCACATAATGTCATTGTCATGTAATATCATCATATTATCACCATTTACATTTATATGCATGTACATACATAAGAATAACATCCTAAGCCTTCCCTCAAGGATAACTAGTGCAAGGCATAGTTAGAGTCCCATATCCCTACCTAGGATAAGTCAAACTTCCTAAGTCACCCTAGTTGGTTTGTACTTCATTACTTAATTTTAGTTTAGGGAACACTTTCCTTAAATGACATAGACCACAAGAGCTAAATGTGGAATCCGGGGTTATAAAACCTTAAAATAAAGGAAGGTGGTCTACTGGCCAAAATAACACCAAATATCAACTAGCTTTCGAGGTGATCCACTAGCTAGAATTCCTATGGGGACAACATAGTTCAAGAACTAATTGATAGGTATAATCCCTCGACATACTCACTTGGAAATTGGGGCCTCCTCTTATGGGAATCCATTGGATGAGTATCCCTCATTGGGGAGTCAACACCACAAGTGGGACAATAGGGTAAATCTTCCACTATGGGAAGTTATCACCTCCCATTGTCAAGTTCACTCGGTGCTAAGCTAAGATCCTTTTTGAAATGACTTTAATGTCTTTATTAATCATCATAGCTTATTGTAGGTCACAAGGTATAACCCTTGTATATTCATCATCTATATAACTTAACAAAAATTTCATGAGTATAATCCTTTCAATACAATTCATATAAGTGAGGTTAGCACATTTACATATTTCTTCATTATAAGGCACATTGGTAAATCATTCACCATTCTTATAACTTTTACATCTTAGACAACACCTCACAAATCATAGTTAAGACATTTTAATTCAACATAATACAACCCTATCAATCCACGTACAAGATATACTCCAATACAACGTCATGACTTAATCACAATTAACCATAATTTTAAATAAAGGATAGGAATAACAAGACTTACGAAGTCTCCTTTATAATGCATCATCAAGGTCTTACCATAAACCCTTAATCCACCCTATTAGGGCATGGTTTCATCATAAAAGAATAACCAACATGATAACAAGGCTAAAATAATCACTACATCAAAATTCAATAGTAGTTCATAACTTAGGACAAGTCACTTAGGTCAAATTTATAACAAAATTCATAACCTAGTTCAACTTCTCAAGAACTATAATGATAGGACTATAATTCATCCTAATTTATTCGTTATTTATTAAATAACATCATCTTATAGTAAATCATCCGATAACCAAGTCAATTGAACCAATATAACAAAATTCATATAAAGATTATCACCAAGATTAAGGGGTAAAGGTCATCTTCTACAAACTAGACCATTCCATCAAGATATATACTAATTAATTTAGAATACATGTTAATATATTCGTAATATCCAAAATAAATCATAAACAAATCAATTAAGAACATTAAATTCGTATTGGATGAAAAAAAAGTTGAAATTAATTTGATGGAACCCTTTTAGGAAAAAGGTCGCAAAGGTGAAAAGCATCCCATATGAAAATTTATGGAGAAACTTCACTATTTGAAGCACTTAAACACTCCCCTAGATTGGTATTCAATGGAAGTTTTCACTAGAGAGAGAAAGAAGAGAAAAGGAAGAGAGTTTTGAGTTTGGGAATTATGAGAGTTTAGTTAGTCTTATTTAGGCTAGGGATTTATATGGGTTGTTAAACAATCTAATTAAACCTATGATAAACCGTAAGTAACTTCATATATGAACCAATTAATTGATTAAATTATGTTAAAATTTTCAATGAAAACCAGTCCCCACAGACGACACCACGATCGACGGATCATGGGTCAATCAATGACTAGTCCCCCTCTTCCATGCTGCACATCCGTTGGTAAGTTCAGAATTTTTTAAAATGACCCTTACAGGATTTTGTGTAAGTTTCCATAGACGGTGTCCATCGACGCTTTGTCGATTGTCACACGCTCCGTCGATGGCACTCGTTTATGCACACTACTCCTTTGACCCCAAAATGCAAGGGTCCTCCTCAAGGGCAATTGATTAGTCCTTGGGGAGTCGTTCCTGGACGTTTCGACTATTAATCAACTTAAATACATGTTAGATACCCTTCCACAAATTTTCATCACTTTCCGAATCCTAAAAGCTAGTTAAATAGGCTAAGGAACTCTAGTACCTCATTGAACTAGTTTCCGGACGTCATGGACGTTCTTGGACGTTTTGGTTTCTAGACTTCCTAAATGACTTATATTAATTAAAATGGAAGTTAAAACTGTATCCACATCTTATGACATTAACGTTAGTATCTAGAACACTTCTTGGATTTTTGAAGTTTTACATTATCCCTCCTGTAAGGGCCCTGACCAAGTGACTCGACATAGGCATGGGCGTGGCAAAGGGCTGTCATGAATGACTTTGTCAAAGGCCAAAATGCGGGAAGAATCAACCATTTCTTGTGTCATCAGAGTCTTGGAATGATCAATTGGGTTCTAAATATGTTGGTAGAATAGTGTCAAGACACGACATGGGCATTGACAAGACAACATCCCATGGCATGACTTGGGTAATGGCCGACATCGGTTGTGGACAAAGTTGTCATGAGAAAATCACATGGTCTGGTCAAATGCGGGGAAATTGATCTGATCTAAATTGAAGCATTGTCAATTGTGAATGAAATGCAGCAAGAAAACAAGAAATGGCACGAGTGGATTAAAAGTTAGCATTGCCAAAGCAAGGAAGTGGCAGGCAGTGGCAGGGCGTTGGTGGTGCGAAGGCATGGAGAATGTGCGAATGGATTCGTGTGGTATTTGATGAGACAAGGACTATACAATGTTTGGAAATTGTATTGGATTCGCAAATCTTGAAGGAAAATGCAGCGAAGGGACAAAATCCAGTCAGCCAAGTCACATCCCTAGCACATACGGCTGTTACCTTTTAGTAACTGCTTGTGTCCAGAAATTTTGTATCTCTTTGATGCATTTTGAATTCAAATTTTAAATCTTTCTTTTCAGTTGGGGATGTCAACTGAATCATATGCTAGAGGGATAAGCATTTCACAAGTGTTAAACATGTGTCACAACACTATGAAATGTAAACACAAGGATGACACATATTCTATAAATGGACATCCATGTGTGTTAGACGAAATTGGCTAAGTATAGAGGATAGAATTGTTATCCTTAGGTGAAAGAGGGATGACTAAAACATGAGGGTTTTAAGAAGTCTAAGGCAGAAATCGACTTGTCGTTGTACCTGAAGTCGAAGTTGAAGTCAAGGTTAGACAAAATTGTTGTTCAACAAGTTAGTCCTTTGTATTATTTTGATTATAAATATAAAAGTTTGGTTTTCCGTATGTTTGTGTATTAATTTATTGTTGAATACTGAAAAATAATATAAGGCATAAAAACGTTCTTGAAAGTTAGGCAGGATAGGCTGAGAAAGTGGTTGAGTTGAGTGAGACTTGACTACCAATTGGCTGGGCTAACTTCTTGCACCCTTAGGAACATTCATCCCCGAATGACACTAAAATCATTTGAAAAGAAGGAATGGACTCATGACTAGCAGCCCAACAAACAACAATACATTAATATCATTTACAATATCAATCATATCATTTATACAAGGCAAATTGAAAATATCAATTACCATAAATAAGGCTCAACATTACATTATGAGGAATATAATTCTCACAACAAGAAGAACTCAACATAGCATTTATGAGTCAATTATGTCAAAGGTTAACCTAGCAACATGCTACATATCATTTCATAGAGATTCACCATGTCAAAATGCTCAACAAAACTCAAAACAAGCAAAATTGCAATTATTAGCGTACTTCACTGTAAGTCACTGTAACATCATAAAAAATGCACCTTTTTGCAAAACATCACAAAAAATCAAGAAACTTCAATTTTTTTGTCATTATTTTCATTGCTTATCTAGTCTTAGCTATCAAATAGATGAGGGTAACAGAACTTCATGTCGGCCTCGGCATCCCATGTTGCAATCTCAAATAGGTGATTCTTCCATAACACCTTCACGGAAACCACCTCTTTGTTTCTCAAATTATTTACATGCCTATCAAGGATTTGAACTGGGAATTCCTCATACGAGAGGTTATGCTTTATACCAAGACCCTGAGTAGCAAGAATAGACTCGGGATCATCGATACACTTATTAAGCATAGAAACATAGAAATCCGTATGAACCGAACCCAATTCACTACACAACCTTAACTCATAGGCAACTGTACCAACTCTTTGCAAGATTTCATAGGGACCCACATAACGAGGACTCAGTTTCCCTTCTTTACAAAATCTAACCACCCCTTTCATAGGCAAAATTTTTATATACACTTTATCACCTTCTTCAAACTCTACGTCCGGACTATAGGCTATTTGCAAACGAGTCCTTATGATATGAAGTTTCTCCAAAGTCTTATAAATCAAATCGGGGATAAGAAGTGAAGACTCACCAACTTCAAACCACCCAATAGGAGACCTACACCTCATACCATACAAGGATTCATAACGAGCCATGCATATTGATGAATGAAAACTATTATTATAAGCAAACTCCACCAAAGGGAAGTGCTAATACCAATTTCCCTTGAAATCAATGACGCAATCTCCAAGAATATCCTCAAGGGTTTGAATAGTATGCTCCGCTTGACCATCCATTTGGGGATGAAAAGTGGTGCTTAGATTCACATTAGTACCCAACCTTTCTTGAATGAACAACAAAACCTAGATGTGAATTGTGCACCCTTATCAGATATGATTGATAACGGAATACCATGGCGACACACAATCCATCTATGAAGATCCTTGAATAATTTTCCTCCTTATAAGTAGACTTGATGGGAAAAGAATGAGCGGATTTAGTTAACCTATCCACAACCACCCATATAGAGTCATATTTCTTTTGTGTCCGAGGCAAACCTACCAAATAATCCATATTTATGTTTTCCCATTACCAAGTAGGAACTTTGATTTCTTGTAGTAAACCGCCCGGCTTTTGATGTTCAATTTTCACTTGTTGGCAATATGGACACTTAGCAACAAATTCCGCTATGTCTTTCTTCAAACCTTTCCACCAAAATACTTCCCTGAGGTCATGGTACATTTTTGTCAAACCCGGATGAATGGAGTAACGGGACCCATGGGCTTTCTCAAGGATTTGGTTCCTCAAACCATCTAAAATGGGAACACACAACCTTCCTTGATACCTCAAGACACCATCCCCACTAAGGAGAATGACTCATTAAGATTACAAAGAACCGATTCGTTCAACTCCATCAATGGTTGACCAAGGTGTAGTTTAGACTTCACCTCAACTACCAAAGATGACTTGGAGTTATGATGGACTATAAAACTACCATTTTGAAATCTTCCAATGTAACACCCAATCTAGCAAACCTATGAACATCTTTCACTAGGCCTTTCTTGGATTCTTCTATATGAGACACACTACCTATGGTCATATGACTTAGAGCATCCGCAACCACATTGGCCTTGCAGGGTGATAAAGAACACTCATGTCGTGATCATTCAACATTTTCAACCACCTTCTTTGTCGGAGATTTAACTCTTTTTGAGTAAACACATATTGGAGACTCTTGTTGTTGGTATACACATCAACATGGACACCATAAATGTAATGCCTCCATATTTTCAAGGCAAATATTGTGGCTGCTAACTCAGGATCATGAGTAGGATAGTTATTCTTATGCATATTATGTTGTCTAGAACCATAGGTGATTACATTACCATGTTTCATAAGCACACACCCCAGACCCACTCGGGATGCATCATATTATACAACGAATCCCTTTCTACCCTCCTGTAAGGTCAACACTGGAGCAGTAGTAAGCCTATCTTTCAAGATTTGGAAGTTTTTCTCACTTGCCTCCGGCCACTCAAATTTCCTACTCTTTTGGGTCAAATTAGTCAAGGGAGATGCATTGGACGCAAAACCATCCATAAACCTCCTATAATAACCCGCTATACCCGAGAAACTCCTAATGTCGGTTGGAGTCAATGGTCTAGGCCAATTCTTGACCTCCTCAGTTTTCCTTGGATAAACCTCAACTCCCTCACTAGAGATGATTTGACCAAGAAATATTAGTGACCTTAACCAAAACTCAAATTTTCTATACTTGGAAAATAATTGATTCTCCTTATGCACTTGTAACAACATCCTCAAATGGTTCATGTGATCCCGCTCATTTTTCTAATATATCAAGATCTCGTCAATAAAGATAATCACAAATGAATCTGGGTCACTTAGAAACACCCTATTCAGGAGATCCATAAACGCCATCGGGGCATTAGTGAGACCAAAGAATATTACTAAGAACTCATAGTGACTATATCTAGTACGAAATGTCGTCTTTGGGGTATTCTCACCTCCTTCCTTAAGTTGGTGATACCCCGACCTCAAGTCAAGCTTAGAAAAGTAGCTTGACCCTTGGAGTTTATCAAACAAGTCGTCAATTCGAGAAATATGATACTTGTTCTTAATAGCGACTTTATTGAGTTGGCGATAATAAATGCACATTCTAAGGGACCCATCCTTCTTCTTCACAAACAATAGCGGAGCACCACATGGAGAAATGCTATGTCTAATGAAGCCTTTGTCTAGTATATCTTCTGAGCCTTCAACTCTTTCAATTCGGTCGGAGCCATCCGATAAGGAGGAATTGAAATGGGATTTGTATCCGTTAACAAATCGATACCAAAATCAATTTTCAGTTTGGGAGGAATATCGGGAAGATCATTAGGAAAGACCTCTGGAATTTCCCTCACTACGGGGACCGACTCAATGGGAGGAACTTTGGAGTCTAAATCTTGGACTCTTACTATATAGTATAAACACCCTTTAGAAATCATTTTATAAGCCTTAAGACAATAGATTATATGACCTCTAGGAATAGAATTTCCCCCTTCCACTCAAAAATGGGATCATTCGGAAAGTTAAACTTGACCACCCCGTTCTACATTCTATAGAGGCAAAGCAAGCATGCAACCAATACATACCCAAAATGATATCAAAATCAAGCATATCAAGTTCTACTAGTTCAACATAAGAAACTCTATTGGGAAACATTATAGGACAATTTCATACACCCTTTTTGCAACAACCGACTCACCCACCGGGGTAGACACTATGAAAGGTTCATGCAAAATATCGAGAAAAATGTCAAACTTTTAGCTACTAGAGGAGTAACAAATGACAAGGTACCACCGGGATATCAAGTAAGGCATATACATCAATAGAGAAGACCTTCAACATTCCGGTTACCACGTCGGGAGAAGTCTCTTGCTCACCCCTGGAGCGGAGGAAATAAAAGTGGTTCTTCTTCGAAACCTCATTTGAACCACTTGCTTTCCCACTAGCGTTGTCTTTAACCTTCATATTAGGGCAATCCCTAACCTTGTGACCACTCTTGCCACAACCAAACAAATTACCTGTTCCAACTAATCATTCCCCTACATGACCTTTTCAACATTTGGCACAAATAGGCTTCTTGTTTGATAAACTAGTATCCCTTCCCTTCTTAGACTTAGTGTTACACACCCTATCATCTTAGCCTTAGGGAACTTGGAAGGAACTTTATTGGAAACCTTCTTCTTTAACCTAGGCTCATCATGAATCTCAAGCGTACCCTTTGACGAACCACCTTAAAAAGATTTTTTTCCTCTTGGCATCCCTACTCTTTCTCTTATCCCTTGCCTCTTCCATATGTTGAAAATGAATCATGAGGCAAGAAATATTCATATTTTCATATATCATGGCCAAATGAAACTCCTCTTGCAAATCATCTGACACCCCTGTCACAAAATGACTCATTTCATCCCTAGAATCTGAAACCAAAGAAGGAGCATATTTTTACAATTTAGTGAATTTCAAAGAGTATTCAAGCACACTCATACCTCCTTGAGGAAGGTTGATGAACTTCACCACTTTAGCTTCCCTCTTCTCCCTAGGAAAGAATTGATCAAGAAAATCCTTCTTGAACACTTCCCAAGTCAAGGGTTCACCTCTTAAAGTCTTATTGTCCCTCCATTGGACGTACCATGCTTGAGCCACATCCTTGAGTTGATAAGTAGTCAACCCCATAGCATAAAAGATCTTGTAGATTTCATCAATGAACTCTTGGGGGTCTTCTTCAACCTTGGACCCATAGAAAGTAGGAAGATTCATCCTAGTGAAATCCCATCGACAAGAGGCTATGGTAGCAACTTGTTGGTGTGATCGGGGTAACAACCTCCCTATTAGCTTGAGCCGTCATGGCTTGGGCTTGAGTAGTGACGGCTTGGGCTTGTGAAGTAATGGCTTGATCCATTTGGAAAAGAGCATCCCTTATGGCCTCATCCGTCAAATGAGGAGGATTGACTGGGGCTTCGTCATCATTCACATCTTTGTTAAGAGAAGGAACTTGATCACCACGGGGAGGAACTCCCGCATTGGCCATCTCTTCCTCTATTCTTTGTGCCGCATTCGTTCGTATAGGATGATTACTTAGTCTTTACTTTTATTGCACACATACACTCACACACACAAAAATATATATATATATACATAATTACCCTTTGAAAACCTTATGCACATTCAACAAGATATTACCAATCAATTAGCCACATTCATTAAGTCCAAAGCATGTGCACCACAAGACCAACTATACTAAGTCTAGTCAAGTCAGTATGCATATCATATAATTGGACACTAAATCAAACAACTCTATCATCAAGTCATAATAGCGACAAGCATAAATAAGATTTTATTTCAACATAATCAAAGAAAGACAATCACCCATGACCCCTAATTAGGTCAACAAGTGCAATGACCAAGAAAAGTCTCATAACCTTGACCAATCAAGTAAACCAACACGAACCATGACTAATATCCAACTTCACATAGCATATCATTTAAGAATACATATCATCATACTTTAACAATAGAGACCAAATACACGTTCAAAGGAGTATCCAACATCAAATAATGTCATTTAAATGTAAGATCATCAGATTATCACCATTTACATTTATAAGCATGTACATACATAAGAACAACATCCTAAGGCTTCCCTCAAGGCAAACTAGTACAAGGAATAGGTAGAGTCCCATACCCTACCTAGGCTAACCCAAACCTCTTAAGTCACCTTAGTTGGTTTGTACTTCATAACTTCATTTTAGTTTAGGGAACACTTGCCTTAACCAACATAGACAACAATAGCTAAGTGTGGAATTCCGTGTTCTAAAATCTTACACCGTAGGAAGGTGGTCTACCAACCAAAATAAAACCAAACATAAACGTAGCTTTCTAGGTAGATCGACTATCTAGTCTTCCTATAGGGCAACATAGTTCTTGAACTAAGAGATAGGTATAATACCTATACATACACATGACAATTGAGGCCTCCTCTTATGGGAATCCATTGGATGAGTATTCCTCATTAGGTAGTCAACACCACATGTGGGACTATAGGGTCAATCTTCATCTATGGGAATTCATCACCGATCATTGTAAAGTTCACATGTCGGTGCTAAGGTAAGTCCCTTTTGGATATATCTTTAATGTCATTATTGATCATCATAGCTTATTGTAGATCATAGGTTCTCCCTTGTATATTCATCATCTTCATAGATCAATAGGAATTGCATGAGTATAATCCTTTCATTACAATTCATATATGTGAGGTTAGCACATTTACTAATCATTTCATGATAAGGTACATTGATAAATCATTCATCATCCTTATAACATTTACATATTAGCCAACACATCTAAAATCATAGTCAAGACATTTCAAGTCAAAATCATAGCACCCTATCAATACTAGTACAAGGCATACTCCAATACAACACCATGACTTAATCACAATTAACAATAATTTGAAGTAACGGATAGGAATTACAAAACTTACGAAGTCTCCTTCATAATCCATCAACAAGGTCTTACCATAAACTCTTAAATCAACCCAAAAAGGGTGTTTCTTAATCATAAACCAAAAACCAACTTTATAGAAAGGCTAAAAGATTCACTCTATCACAATTGAATACTAGTTTATAACTTAGGACAAGTTACTTAGGTCAAATTCATAACATACTTCATAACCGAAATAAAATTATCAAGAACTAGCATGATAGGACTATACTTGATCCTAATTTATTCATTATTGATGCAATAACATCATCTTGCAGTAATTCAACCAATAACCCAGTCAATTGAACCAATATAACACAATTATATCAAGATCATCGCCTAGGATTAAGGGGTAAAGGTCATCTTCTATAAACTAGCACAAACCATCAATATATATCTTTATTAAGTTAGAATACATGTTAATATATTCATAATATCCAAAATCAATTTAAAACAAATCAATTCACAACATCAAATTCTTATTGGATGAAAACCCACTTGAAAACCCAACACCCCAAAATTTCCAAACTCACATCTCTCTAACATCTCTCTAGTCTCTCTCTTCCCCAAACTTCAACCTCCATTGAAGAACACTAGAGATCCAATTGAAGGACGAATTCACCAAGATTTTCATCTCTAATTCTTTTCAAGATCATCACTAATGTAATGTTTCTTTCACTCTTGGGATTCCTTTCCCAAGAGGCCCTTCGAAAGATGATTTTCAACTTCCCCAAAAACTAGGGTTTCAATCTAGACATGGGTTCTTTTTTCACAAAGAAATTGTTAATCAATTGTGATGGATTATAGTCTTTTGTCATTGTTTAACTAAGTATTAATGGTTAATTATTGTTAATCAATAAATATTTCCACTTTGAACTCTTTTTCTTCCCTACACTCATTATGTATTGTAATTCTATGATAATTGTGAAAGATGATGACTATATGAATGTGTAGGATAGTAATTGCTATGTATTACCTGTTGAATTTACCTTGTTTATGGAATTTCTATGTAATTCTTAGTAATTGAAGTATGAAGGCAATGAAAGGGCAATAAGGTATGAAGGCTGATTCTTCTTGAATCCGATTATGAAGTATGATTTACTTAGATTGTAATGCTTCTATGTATAATGTGTGGTTGTGATGTTGATAGCAAGTATTTCTCATCCTTAACCCTAGAATATTAAAATGTCTATGAAGTATGCAAGTATGTTAATATATGGTCATTATATGATTGAAAGTAACTCCTCAATATTATGATAAAGTGTTGACTGAAAGGTATACTCATTTGTATGTGGTTTTCTAAAGTTAAAAGAATAGTTCTCACATATGAATAGATATGAGCTATTATGAGGAATTGTTCACATAGAGTTCTAGAAGATACTAATGTGATCTTGTATGAAGAGTATGATGACTACTAAAGTGAATATATGCTTAGCACCGAAAGGGAATGTAAATGACATGGAGGTCTCACATTTAGTAAGTCTGGCATCCTTCACGTTTAGTAAATCCTGATTCCCAAGATATGTGTTTTCTCATGATATGGAAACATCCATGTTAGTAAATGTTTCTAGTAACAATCTCCTTGACCCATAATTATGTGCCCACATAGGCATATAGCTTAGTGGCTTTACCTAGATAGCTATGTAAGATTGGTTACACCTTAGGAAAGTGATAACTCTCTCTTTTAGGTGTGGGAGGAGAACGGATTACATGTAGCACACATGGTCTCATGTCGGTTATTGAACTATCTTCCCTTATATAATAAGGTAAATGAATAAGTCAAGTATCTGAACTATTATTAGGGTTTTTCTTAAAGGTTCCTACATAGGGTGAGGGAGGGAATGGGACTTCTCTTACTGATCGCATATGTGAGATCTTAAGGGATGATTCTAGTAGTGATTTGTATAATCAAGTTGGTTACATGTTATGTATGTTAAGCTTTATATGAACTTATGAATCAAGCATGCTATGCAAAAGTATGAGTTTATGTTGCATGAATATTGTAAATGACTTAATGCGATGCTTAGCTTGGGATAGGGTTATGGGGTCCTTTTCTTGGCATTGCACAAGTATTGCTTAGGTTGCTTATGTGTAGGTTAATATCATGTTGGGTTGACTTATGATGTTCTATATATGTATATGTTTGGTTATCTAACATAATGCATGATTTTGACTAAATTGTTCCTTTTCTCATGCATTAATGAATTTATGCATAGGAGTCATACTTAGTATATGTGTTTTGTAATAAACCATATTTCTTCCCTTTTTCCCCAAAATTTAGGTTTTGGACATTGAAGAGCTTCTACACCACATTGCAAGGATACTTGGACTTCTTCCTCCAAGAAGTTGGTGAGTCCTCCAAGTTTGAGGATGGTGTCTTCGATCTAACCTAGCAATATTGATATTGTCTATACTAACATTTATCCACTTTTCCAAAAGTGGTCAAATGACAACTCTCTAAAATTATTAATGGACTTGTGGGAGGGTTTGGGGAAGGGCGTGTAGGCTGACCTACGAACCGTCGCTTGTGTTTTTCGCAGGTCCTGCCTGAGTTTTCCTGTTAAGTTTTAATTGGTTCATTTAATTAAGTTAGTTAGTTAGGGGTTTAATTAGTTATTAGGGGTGATAATTAGGTTAATAAATTAACTATATAACCTACACTAAGCCTAAAAACAACTTAACACCCCCGAATTCCCAAACCCAAATTGTTCTTCCTTCTCTCTACTTTCTCTCTCCGAAGGAAACTCCATAGGAGAGAAAAGTCTAAGGTTCTAAGGCAGCAAGAAGGGTTCTTTTTTCAATCAATATTAAAAAAATTACAAGGTATGGGAACTTTGCTGCTATTGGATTCCTTTCCCCAAATGGTCCATCAAAAATTGGTTTTCAAAAAGATTATTTCATATCATGAGTTTCTTCCTATTATGAAATTGATCTTATAAATTGAATTGTATGTGGTTTCCTTTGGTTATTATGATTTATTTATGATGTATTATTGTCCAATTATTCTAGTTCTTGATGGTTTAACCTAGTATTGTGGTGGAGGTGATGAGTTGACCCCAATTCCCTAACCCTAGGTTATTAACTAGTATAGAATTGAATTGTATTGATGTAATTGACCTAGGTATTGCGTTAATTACTATTGAATTATATTATTACACCTATTATTTTATGGAATTGTTTTGTTGATGGAAAGACTTTGATGATGAATTTTGAAGGAGATTGAATAAGTCTTTGTAATCACAAACCTTTACTTCAATTATGATGGCTTGTACTTGGTGATGAAGTTCAGTTGAAGTATGTATTGTAATTGGATTAAGTAGGTGTGCTATGATGATGCAATTGAAATGTCTTGATTATGTGATTGTGAGATTATGCTTAAGATATAATGATATAAGATTGGTTATGAATACCTATGTGCCTTATTATAATATGATGGTGTTAATGTGCTAATCTCACATATGAGGGTTGTATTGAAAGGTTTTTCTCATGCAATTCCTATTGAACTAATGACTATGACTATACAAGGAGTTATTTTCCTATGAACTAAACTAATTTATCATTGTTTAAGAATGACATTTCAAAATGGAATCTAGGTTAGGACCGAGTGAACTAGTAGTGAGGAGTGTCCCTTCCCATAAGAAAGGTATGTTCACTATTGTACTCCTGGGATTAGAGACTATAATGCCAAAGGCTTAAAGAGGGTACCAAGGAAATCTCCTATATCTTGAACTATGTTTCTCCCATAGGAATACTAGCTAGAGGATCCACCTAAATGTTATTTTCATGTTTTGGTAGTACATCGGAAAGTAGTCCACCTTCCTTCGATGTAGGGTTCCATGACACCGGATTCCACATTAGTTCATGTGGTCTATGTCGGTTAAATCAAGATGTTCCCAAAAGTAAACTGAAGTAATAAAGTGAACTCTAACTAAGATGACTTAAGGGGTTTGACTTTGTCTAGGTAGGCGTATCGGACTCTAACTATACATTGCACTAGTTAGCCTTGAGTGATGTCTTAGAAGGATGTTATTATGTTTTTATGCTCTTACTAAGTAAATGAAATGCATGTGTTAACTTTACATGTTGATGATACTATAATATATTGGTTTCTTGTATAAACATGTTATTTGTCTATATTGATAAATACGATGATGACTACTCTTGATTCTATGTTATGTGATGTTAGGCCTCTTTTATTCTACTTGGTTGACTAAGTTTATGGAGCTTTACTTGATCTTCGAACTTGTAGACATTATGGGGGTTATGAGTAAGGGTCCTGTATGTGTTGTTATGGCATGAACTCTTATATATGCTTTGCTGATATAACATGATGTTGGAGTTGCTTTGGCTATGGTTCTAATATGCTATACACATGTTGACATGGTTATATTGTATGATGTTGGTCTTATGTTGAATAACCGATTTTCATAATGAATACATGGTTATTGTCTTTATGTGTTCTTGAATGTGCATAAGGCTCTTCAAAGTAACTTGGCCTAGTTTTGAACAAATGTTCCTTTAAGAATAATTCTATATTGTGTGTGCATATGCTTCAATACTTAGTAAAAGTGATGTACTAACCCCTATTTCTCCCATTTTCCCAAACATTTTAGGTTCCGGTCGTTGAAGGGTTCGTGACCAATTTGCAAGGAAGGCTTGGATCATTTCCTCAAGTGTGGGAATGTCCTCAAGAACTGAGGATGATGTTGTTTATCATTCTACCTATGTGACTTGATATAGTCTAATGACATTGGTTTCACTATTATTGTTCAACACATTGTTCTAAGCCATAAGTAGAAACTATACTTTTGTGTAAGGGTTATGCCCTAATTGTTCTATTCCGAGTTAGATGGTTTTATATGAGAAATCACTATGAGTCTCTATCTTATATATTGTGTATGTGAACTCAAAGTATAAGCCTATGTATGCGTCCTATGCGACAAGTCTAAGTAAACTCCCAATGTATATGGTATGTTTATGTGAGACGTCTATGTAAACATCATAATGTATATCTATAAGAAATGTTTTAATTTTCCACAATTTTTAACCTATTAAATGTAATGATGAATGCTAAGAGGCTAGTCTTAGTCCTCTCCAGGGACTAGGACGTTGGTTACTTCTAGGGGGTGCTCCCTCTCTAAGGTACCAATGCACTATAAGCACTATAAAGTTCTCTGACCTAGCTTGGTATGTAAGATCTACGAGTTTTTGTGAAGATTTGAAATTTGTGGTATTTCAGGCAATCCATTACCTCTGGATACCTATCGATAACCCCGTCGATGGATAGCTGATTTTCCTCAATGATCGTTCATAGCCCTTCAGACTTTGATCTATTTGTTGACTTAGGTAGGGGGCCTTAGACTAAAGGGGCTAGCATTATTGCCTGCTCTTAATTTGGAGGACCAGAGTGGTAGGTTGAGTATTTTTTGTCCTAAATGGTTCGTTCATCCTTTTATATTGTAATTCATTCATCCTTGCCTTTGCCACTTCATCTTCATCGGAACCCATACTCTCACTATTATAATGTATGGGGAAAGTGGTGTTTCAGGCAATTTCCACACATTCGACATGTTTTAACCTGCACAACCAACGCACCATTGTTTATAAAGGTAAAATTAAAGAATTTAAAACTTTGGGTTGCCTTCCCATAGGTGCTTTATTTCACGTTGTGGCATGATATAAATTCTCTCCCACTCTCTGTTTTTGGGGTTGGCTCTAGAATCACTTGGTAACCCTAATAGATCATTCGGGTGGAGCTGAGGTGCTACAAAGATCATGACTGACCTATTTAATTGGAGGGGTCTAGAATGAGATCCAATCGTGTGATTCAGTTTTTCAATACAATCCCTCATTTGTTCTACCACTCGATATTGATCGGTGATCTTTTGGAGAATGAATAGAAGCGTGTTCTCAACATGATTGTTCTCCTTGTCCCTAGAGAGGTTTTGATAATGAGGGGGTATGTATATCCGTTGTTGGTGCACTAGTTTTCTACCTCTGAGATTTCGGTAGCCAGGTTATTCAGCTGAGTTACTAGTGCAGTTAACATGAAGTCACCCCCGACTTCTTGCCTCAACTCAGCCAACTTTGCCCCTTCCTTTAGCCATATTCACTCAAAACAACAAATCAAAAGGCAACAAAACTGATAAGTAAAGTTAGTACAACTAGGACTAAATAAGAACAAAAACTGTAGTTAACTACATTTTCTCATGTAACACCACTCCCCATAGAGCCGCTATTTTGATTCCTATCTTGAACACAACTTTATGTACAAGTGTCTATGATCGTGCATTAGTGTAGTAACCCAACCAAGGGTAATGGTCATGTCCTAAGTGAGTGGTAGTGAAAATTATAGATTATTTGTAGCTAAAGAAATCAACAATTAAAAACATAGTAACTTGAAGGGAGAAACAAAAATGTTAAAAATAAAAGGGGGGTTTTGTCACAAGTAATCAAAATAAGGAAATTAACAAGAGATTTGAGCAATGAGAGGGGGGATTCTTGGGATGTGACCGCAATACGGATTACTTTAAATTATTGTGTAAATGTTTTTGATAGAAGATTTATAGAATAATAGTGACTAGGGTAAGCTCTCGGACACCCACTTGCCGCATGAACACCAGCCTACACTTTACCCCACTCACTCTCTCGAGCAGAGTATTAGCATATGGAACTAGGCCTCACTCTCTCGAACTGAGGCTCGTGTTTACCCACTCCTTAGGCCATCAATATAGTAATCTTGGTTTTGAAATTTCTCTCTTGAGCAAGATGAAAACATATAAATAAATTTATATTTGCAACTACAAATTTTTTAAATTCATCCACAACAACTAGACGAAATATCGATTAAACTACAATTAATCTATCAGCAAGCAAGACCCAACAATATTATCAACCTATATTTGTTAAATCACACCCCAAGAATGGGGGTTTTTAGCCACACATCGACATATAAATTATACCTTCAATGATGCTAAAATCAAATGGGCATGAGAAATAGAGTTTCGATTTAGGCAAAGTAGGATTAATCAAGAAGAACCACTTCCAAATTGAAAGAGCTGAAACCCTCTTTTTCTTCAAGTCTTTAAAATCCTCTCAAACATAGAGTAAAAATATGAAAAACAAATATTATAGACATTAAATTGTATTAATGTTTGACTTTTAAAACAACAACTCTACTTAGTATTTATAGTGTTTTAGATCAATGTTGTAGTTGTTTTTCAGCATCATTAGTCGGAATCACTGATAGATTCGGCGATTCGCCAATCGGTGTAGTTCACCGCCTTCTGTGATATCCTTCAGCATCGTGATGTTGTGGTCCATGGGGCGTTATGGTATTATTATACGGAGCTACTCGGCGATGCACCGACAGCTCCATTCTTCAGCTAATTTGATCCTTTAGTTCAGGGCTACGCACACTAGAATAAAAGGCGAAGTACGCCTCTTTGGTGATCTGCCAAGTGGACTCGACAATTTCCAGGCTTCCATTTCTTTGTTCGTTTCAGCCTTCTTGTCCATTTTTGCGACATAGTCTCCATGCTTTCTTTAAAACTTCAAATACCTGAAATATAAGAGTTTTCATAAGATATTAAGATAACATAAGCATTAGAGGACGCTATTTTTACCAAAATGTAGCCCTAAATGAGTTCATTTGTGGACTCAACAGAAGGGTAATTGATCTATGGAATGATAAATAGATAAAAAAAAGGACCCTAAAGCAACATTATACATACATATACTCTCTAAATCAACAACAAAACTCAACAATTTAAATGGCTTGGGGTGAACAGGGGTGGAACTTTTGATTCTGAGGAGCTTTAAATGATTGTGAAATTGAAAGACTATCAAGCTTTTTCGGAACATTAGAACACTTCAGAGGTACATCAAGTAAGGCAGATTGATTGATATGGTTAAGGAATAAGGAGAACAAATTTACAGTGAAAGCAGCATAGAGAGTACTCGCAACCTCAAATAACCAGAGTGCAACCTGGCCTTTGAACATGGTCTGTAGGGTTCAGATACCTCGCAAAGTTTCAAGCTTCTCTTTGCTTCTAACTAGAAAAGTTGTACTCACACAAGATACACCCATGAGGAGAGGTTTACATCTTTTATCAAGGTTTCTTCTCTATGTAAAGGAAGCACAGACAGTCTCTCATCTTTCTGCAGCAGCATTGGAGTGGAAGATTTTCATTATCTTGAGGTGCATTAGTTGTACTATGCCGGGAGGAGTATTTGATATATTGAAATGATTGAATAGTGATACTAATTCCTCCAATCAGAAAGAGAGATGGAAAATTATTCCAGCATGCATTTAGTAGGCTTTGTGGTGAGAAAGAAAAAAAGTTTGTTTTGAAAATAAAGCCATTAGCATACAGAAACTAAAGATAAAATGTTTAGGGATTTTCTTTTATTGGTGTAAACTTAGATAAATAGAGGAGTGAGAATCGGTTTATGATGTACTGGATTTCTTACGATAAGATTAAGAACTAGGAGCTTATTTATTCATTTATTCTTTTTTGTCATCTGGATGGAAAGATGAGATACTACACAATCTTTGTGTAGATTGTCATTAATAAACAAAAATATTATATGTTCAAATAAAAAACTACGTATAAATTATGAGACATTACATGGAAAACTTTCAAGGTATTTCGAGGACAATAGATTCGTCAAGAGGAGAATCCCTAAAACAGGTAAAAGACTAATGGACTGAATCTGCTACAACTCCTATATAAACTACCGGAAAGATCATAGAAAAGAAGTCGTCATATACATGATATTATTTCTTCAATTTCACCTTTTGATAAAACAAGATCTATTTTTCTATTCCAAAGTTCTTTGTCGATTTTTGTCAAAGTACCAATTTTGGTCGACCATACTCAATACGGATCCTACGCCCACACCCATGTTGTGTCGACATGGATGCAACACTACAATTGAAGAATCTGATCAACATAGGAGAGAAGTACAGAACTTAGTTGAAGTACAGATAAATTTTGTCTCTTAATGACTAAGAAGTAGAGAGTTTTGTCACACAACTTTAGATATTTGGAGCTTTTTGTGGATGCACAGGTTCTAAAGAAAGAATCAGATGGAAACTATATAGTAGAGGGGCCTTCTTAGTGTACAGGAGGGAGAAAACAATGAATACTTATTCCTACACTAGATGAAAATTATAAATCTATGGCACGTGTTCTTTTGTTTTTTTGCGAATAACTTGTGTAAGAATAAGCATCTATGTGGTTAAGAAGAAATAGAGACTGTCAACTATCGCTTCCTTCAGAATAACCAAAATTTTGTGGAATGATTTTATCATTCTTAAGGGCATGAAATCAGCTATGCCTAGGAAAGTTCCGTAGACTCTGAAGATATGGAGCAGTTATGCAAGCATTATTGAGCATAAAGAAAGATGGAAAATCACCCTAGCGTGCCTGTAATGGTCTGTGTTAAGAAAGAAATCTCATATGCTTCCAAAACAAGAGTAATTCCATCCAGAAGATTAAGATGAGCTGCTTAGTTTTGTTTCTTTTTTAGTGTAAACAAAAGCACATGATAGATCTAGAATTAGATGTTTTAGGTTCCTTGTAAATTTTGCTATAGGATTAAAAATCTTCGTTCGACTCTCCACAATTGTAATTAGGAACCTTTAATTTATTGTGATAGGTTCTGGTTTTTTGTTTTTGGATAGAATATAAGTTTTTACCTTCTAAAAAAATCGTAGGCATGAGCTAGTTCTACTTTGCACTGCTAAATAATTGATGGAGTACTGGGAATAGAGGTGGGGAGGAGGACTGGTGGATGATCAATCGTACTTGCATTTGATGGACAATGTGGAAAGAAAGGAATAGTAGTAGAAGTTCTATCCAGAAAATTAGGAATGATATGCGAGATTTTCTGCAATGTATCCACGAAGAGTGCATATTGAATGTTCCAGAATGTAGTTTCTTGTTTTGGTTATGTATTCCCTCTAGAAGTTAGATCGATATTTTCTTCTGTTCTTTAGCAACGCTGGTCAGATTATGTGTGGACATAAATCCTATCATGCTTGTTTCCAAGCAATGTATATGTTCTTGTCCTTGGCTAGGTGGTTTATGTAGCAAGAAACTGATAGAGTACGCCACTTGAAAGCTTTGTCTTTGCTAAGGATCTCAGCTTGGCTAAAATTGGTCGACTGACCACTATAGCTTGGGCAAAAATGCTGCACAAAATTGACTTACCCTAAAACCCTTCATTTAGAAATTATAGTTGCCTTGGGGAGGGTTGTCAAACAGGTGGATTGTTGGGAAAAGTAAAATGGGGCAAGCCAATAAATCATTATGACTCATCCAGTTCAACGTTTTTTGGGTAAAGACGAGTTGATTCAATCTGGACTTATTAAGTGGATTTTGGATCTATCCCTCAACCTCCAAGGTATCTGTGAGATGGTGTTTGTTCAAGATTCTGCAAATAGACTACAATTTATATTCTTAATCAGTGCGGGGATTTTATGCCTCTTTCATATTCCCTTGACTGTCCATTTGGAGCATGAATAATATAATGTCGAACCCTACACTAGGTAAATAAGGATCGAAATGAGTCTTAACTTTTATACTATGTTAGTGAAAGTAGACTTAAGATCTAACTCAATTCTAAGACCAATATGATGTGAGAATCGATCAAAACCAAATAGAATAGACACAACATATGCACTCGACCATTGGGGGCCACTAAAATTAGAAACAACATTTATATGATCCCAATTTATGTGACACTTTCCTATCTAGTGTGTATATAAAATAATTACCTTTCTATTTTTTGGAAAATATTTATCTTTAAACACCACTCAATTAAAACAGTAATGTGACTACTTCCATATATATGGCTTTCATGTGAGAAAATATCTTTAATTTGTGAGAATCCGTGAAAAATAGAACAAACTTTGGGGATAGAGTTTTTTATTATTCCCTCAAGCATGTTGGGATTTAAATAGTGTTTACAAGTAATCATTAAAAGGAAAATAAAATAATTCCTATTCCTAATCACACAACCATTCACATCGTACCATTTCCTATAATTACAGGAATGGGTTCTTACCATGTTAAAAATCTTTTTTTAAAAATTGTCCTACTTTTTAGCACCATCCTCTTCCATTTTCTCTTATTTCTCCCTAGTTTGCTGATACACCGTGGTTTCACGGTATGTTTAATGCTTTTTCCTTAAGTTTAGCGTGTGTCCAAAAGCCTTTTTGTATCAATTTTTATGTAAGTTTCTCTTTATTTGCAGGAAATCTGTCTAAAGATGAATGCGGATGTTTTTGAGCAAGAAATGCAAAAAAGTACCACCTACGAAGCTTGTGACGGTCCGTCGTGCCTGTGACGGTCCGTAGAAAGCATCGTAGTGAAGCTGCTGAAGGAAGATGGGGAAGTGTGACCAAGTGTGGGGTTACAAAGTGCGTGACGGACCGTCGTAGACATGATGGTCCGTCTAGCTGGTTCGTTGTGATGATTAGAGAAGTAGTCCCAGTACCCAAATTCCAAAGAGTTTAAGTGTTTTGGAACGAAGACCCTCGACGGACCGTTGTGCTTCTGACGATCCCTCATACCTGTCGTCGAGGGTAATGAAGAGAGCAGAAGAAGAATTTGCAAAATATGGGACGATGGAGTCCATGACGGCCCATCGTGACCACGACGACCCGTCCCGAGGTCCGTCGATCCAGCCGTGTTTTCACATATTTTCAGCAAATAGAGTCCTCCTTTGATTAGGGTTTTGTTTTTTATAAATAGTTTGAAAAACCTCGTTTTTGGGGTTAGACTCTTTATTGGCAAACACTTTTATGTAAGATTCTTTGTTTGCAGATTAATTTGGATATTAGACTTTGGATTGTTACACATTTCTCTGGATTTGATTGTTGGTGATTTTGTCGATTAATCAAGTAAATTTCTGGACTTTATTCTTTCTCATTGAAGTAAGTACATGAACTCTTATATTATATATATGAATATTGTGATTATGACTACGGGTAACTAAACTCCATAACTAGGGTTGTGGGAACCATGGATGAATAATAAGATAAAATCTAACTAAAATAACAATTCTAGAATAGTGTCTTGCATGTATTGATAATTCTTTCGCTTAGAGGTCTTTTCAACAGATGTCCAACGTTAGACATCGCCTTAATGTTACTTGCCGGACCAAGGAGGTAGATAATAGGAAAAGAATCATCAATATAGATTTAGTGTATACTATCTAATAGGCTAGTATTGATTGGTACGAGGTAATAACTTAGTCAAATATCGAATACGATGCTTAATATGAGGTAAAAGTAAGGCTTAGTATAGCAACACACGTAGCCGGACCAAGGTGCGGAGTGAAATTTTCCAGATGCCGGACCAAGAATTTAGAAATATATAACTTATCACTTTGCATGCAAGATACTAGGAAAGAATTGTTATAGTTAGAATTATCAAGTTAGGAACCTGTGGGAAACACATAAACCCTCGTTACTTTTATTAATTGATTAAACTCCAACATTTGAATATGTTAGTTGTTTCCTTTAATTTCGCTAGTTATTTTCATTAATTTAGCAATAAAAACCCCCCTTTTATTGTCTTTGTTTTCTAAGGAAATAATTGACTCAATAATAGTAATAATGGATTGAAGTTAAGTCTGAAATATTTTCCTTGTGGGAACGATACCAACCTCATTAGTTGAGTTCTTTAATTGATACGACCGCTTTACTTCTTATTTGAGAAGTAAGTTTGAGCGTTATCAAATTTTGGCGCCGCTGCTGGGGAAAGTAGCTTTTAGATTAACTTAAACTTATTACTATAGTTTAGTCAATATTTTCTTAATTTTACTTTGTTTATTGTTTTTGATTCTTGCAAAACTATCTTCCTTGTAAGCCAAATACACGGAGAGGAAGAGAACCCTGGTTTCCCTACGATCACGAATTATAGTGTACACTATGCAACATGAATCGAAACTTGGGTATTAATGATGATGATCCAAACCAGAACATCCCAGCTCTAGTTGATGTTCATGCTAAGTTATTACCTGATCATCAGGGTCAAAATCAACAAAGTGGACAAAATCCCGCTCCACGTCCCTAAGAATACTACAGAGGCTATAACAATATAGCAGACTCCGATGGGCCATTTGTCTTGCCCCCTCTACCACAAGGCCACACCTTTGTGGTAACTAGTAGCCTGTTGCAAATGCACACTGCCAGAGGTTTGTTTTCAGGGCTACCTTCTGAGGATCCACATGCCCATATAGCTAAGGTAAGGGCAGTGTGTAAATGCTGTGTAGGGAGGCCTGACTTGGACTTGGATGTAATAGGGCTAAGAGTGTTTCCTCTCTCACTGATGGGAGAGGATTGTATTTGGTTCACTGAGCTCCCTTATAACTTAATTTTCACTTGGAACCAACTAAGGTACGTTTTCTTAGCACTCTACTACCCGGTCTCCAAGAAACTAAACCACAAAGACAGAGTGAACAACTTTGTGGAACTACCAGGAGAGTCAGTTAGTAGTTCTTGGATAGATTCACCTCATTTTGTAGAAGCGTCCCCAATCACCGCATAGATCATGACTCACTAATGGAATACTTCTAACTGGGACAGGATGATAATAATAAAGTGGTGTTGGATACTATAGCGGGTGGTTCTTATGGGGAGTGTCCTGATGCTAAGATTGCCCAAAAGTTAGAGAAAATCTCCCGGAACAATAAAGCTTGGAGTACTAGGAAGTCAGATACTGGGAGAAACACCTTCGCAGTGCAATCCACTCACAACTCAGCAAAAGATGAGATTCGTGAAGAGATGGCTCAGATGAGAACTGAGCTTGGGTTAGTATTAAAACATGTCACTGGGGTGCAGAAAAGATAAATGCAGTTAACTACTTGTCTAAACCACCACCACCAAATGATGAATGCTATTATGCGGAGGATTCCTATGCGGTAAATGAGCAGACGGGGGGTTTTCGGCCGAGTTCCCAAGGCTCAAATCAGGATAATTCTCACCAAGGTAAAGGAAGCCAAGGTCGGATCTATGGTAACTATAACCGTGAGGGTCATTATGTCCGAGATGGAAACTACAACCGCGACAACAACTTGAACAGGGATAACTATGGTAACAGAATGATGAGGAGGTTCGATGCTAATGATGAGCACATTAAAGAGTTAAGGAGTGATTTAGCGGGTATTGGGAAGAAAGTCGATACACCTGCAATAACGATTTAAAAGATTGAGTTGCAAATGGCCAAATTATCTGCGACTGTGAACACACGACAACCGAGCACTCTTCCTAGCGACACTGTCAAAAATCCAAAAAATAATAGACACTGTATGGCAATCACTACTCGGGGTGGTAAGCAGACCATGACCCACCTATGCCGTCTAAGGAGGAAAAGGTGATAAAAAAAATGATAAGGTAGTAGAGGGTAGTGGTGAAGTAGAAGATAACACTAGAAAAGATGTTGAAGTGCCTATAAAGGTAATTCCCAAGTCTAGACCACCGCCCCTCTTTTCTTCAGAGATTAGTTAAAAAGACAGAGGATTGTAAATTTTGGTGTTTTATAACAATGTTGAAGCAGCTTTCTATCAATGTCCCTTTAGTAGAAGCTCTAGAACAAATGTCCGGTTATGCCAAGTTTATAAAAGATCAGGTTACAAAGGAAAGATCGGTCACTTTCGAGGGTGATGATAGAACGTAGCATTGTAGTGCTATTGCTACAAGATCTCGCGTACAAAAGAAAGAAGATCCGGGTGCGTTCACTATTCCTTGTACAGTCGGGTCATTACATATTGCGAAAGCATTATGTGATCTGGGGGCAAGCATAAATCTCATGCCCCTCTGAATTTACAAGAAGTTGGGTTTGGGTGACCCAAAGCCCACTGTCATGCGGCTAGTGATGCCGATTAAACAGTGAAAAGGCCTATAGGGATACTCCACGATGTGCTAGTAAAGTGGAGTCGTTCATATTTCCAGCAGGTTTTGTTATTCTTGATTGTGAAGTTGATTATGAAGTGCCTATTATTCTTGGGAGGCCATTCCTTGCTACGGGTAGAGCCTTAGTTGATATGTAAAAGGGGCAGATGAAATTTTGGTTGAACAATGAGGAAGCGACCTTTAACATTTGTAGGTCCATGAGGCAGAGTGGTGAGCTCTAATCGGTATCTTCTATATCCTACAAAGAAAAGAATAAGAAGGATTATGACCTAAAAAGTGAAAAACAAGAGTTTATGGTTGGGGATTTGGTGCTTTTAGACAATTCTAGGTTGCGTTGGCTTCCGGGCAAGCTCAAGTCCAAATGGACTTGCCCTTACTTGATTACCCAATTATTCCCTCATGGAGCAGTTGAGTTAGAAACCAAGGAGGGAGTGCAGTTTAAGGTGAATGGAGAACGAGTAAAACTCTATTTTGGGCATACTGAATCAGCAACTGAAGTGATTGAGGCATACCATCTTGATGAAGGCTGAGTAATCAAGTGTCCTCAGTCGTGCCGTGAAGTTATGTCAGGCTCTTGTTGGGAGACAACCCAATACTTATAGTTTTTCTTTCTAGCAATGGTAGCATTTTCTACTAATGTATTTTAAATTTGCAGTCACATCACCAGGAATTCTGCAGAAAATCATTCTGCAGCAGTCACTGATGGACACATCGACGTCCCGTCACGAATGCGACGGACTGTCGCATGAATCCGTCGTGCCAGGTACGTCTTTCACTTATTTTCAAAACTATGGCACACGCAATGAAACCAATGACGGACCGTCGCAAATGCGATGAACCGTCGTCGAGGACTTGTCACGTCATTAATGAGCGTATCCCACCCGACCCGACTGGGAACTTTTAAAAATTTTCAACCTATACAAAACCCCACCTCTTCATTTGAACGGTTTCTTTCCCTCTTTATCTCATTCCCTCCCTTTTAAACTTCCCATTTCCTACCTCTCTTTCAACCGATCATTTCCCCAAATTCCCCAATTCCTAAAATCCACTCTCTACTAGTCGGAGTCTGCTGTTGTGGTTCTGTTCTTCCTAACCAAGTGCCTCACTTGCTTGTCTTTCTCGTCTTCTCAGGTATGTGTCTCTGATTTCTACCCATTTACATTGCATTTTTGTTTTTTCAATTAGCATTAGCCTAGTTCTTATTGATGGGTCTTCATTCTTTGATGCAATATTTTCTAACCTAGGTTGAGAATCCTTAAATTGCCTTGTTAAAACTCTAGAAAAAGGTGCTTTAGCATTGCTAGTTTACTAGGTATTTGGGTAGAAACATATCGGTTAACACTAAGTATTCCATGTGAGTCACAAATGATGAATGTGGCATCCTCAGTTTTGTCACTGAATGACAGAACAAGCCTACGATGACGGACCGTCGTACCCACGATGGACCGTCATAGTGTCCGTTCCAACACCCCCAACACCCCATTGTCAAATTTTCTCCCAGTGTCCACCAACGGACACATGCGACGGACCATCGTTCCCACGACGGTCCGTCCTGCAAAACCGTTTTTCTTGTCAGAGGCCCTATTCCTAAGGGTCTCTCACTTTTTCTAAGTGTCCTCTTACGGACATATACGACAGATCGTCATACCCTCGACAGTCCGTCCTGCACAACCGTTCTGGTTGTCAGAGACCCTGTTCCTAAGGGTCTCCAACTTTTTCCAAGTGTCCTCTTACGGACATCTACGATGCACCGTCATACCCGCGACGGTCTATCCTGCATAACCGTCATGACGGTCAGAGACCTCTTTCCTAAGGGTCTCCATACTTTTTCAAAGTGTCCTCTTACGGACACCTACGACGGACCGTCATACCCTCGATGGTCCAGCCTGCACAAACCGTCATGAAGGTCAGAGACCCCTCTCCTAAGGCTCCCCATACTTGTTCTAAGTGTCCCACGATGGACAACGACGACGGACCGTCATCATCACGACGGTCCATCCTGCTTATCCATCATAACTGCCAGAGACTTTCCTTCAGGGTTCTCCACATAAAAATAGTTTTAAGTAAGACATGACGGTCCGTCGTACTCACGACGAGCCACTTGGTCCGTCGTGTTTCGCTGTTACAATAGAAATGGCATTACATCTTGACACTTTTATTTATTTTGTGTTGTTTTCGCTTGTCTTGTTTGATCCTTCTAGTACTAATATTGATTCCTTACAGGTATTATCTCTAATGGCACCAAAACAAGATCGAGTTTACGCACGGGGGTGATCAAAGTCTATCGCCCCGTCTGCCCGCCTGGTCATTGTCTCAGATGATGAGTGTGACCCCGAGTATGTGCGCCCCAGGCACTGCCACTCCATCCCGAGTTGCACGTGTTGCTAGAGCTACACCCAAAAAGGTGGCGTCCAGCGTAGTCACTGCCACCCAGTCTGATGAGGAGCGCACGATGACCGACACACCTTCTGGGTTAGCTACTCATGAAGAAGGAGCGTCTTGCTCCTTAGGAATTTCGTGATCGGAGGAAGCCTCTGGGTCTGCTGAAGTCCCTGCACCCGTCACAGCTGCACAGTCTGCCTTGTGTGATGAGGCTGACAGTTCTTAATCCACACCCGGCTCACCGACTCGTGCTCTCACCCCAGTTTCTGACCATCCCAACCGGTGGTGTGTCGACGGGCAGTATCAAGTTTATTCAGACACAAAGTTTCTGAATGATGAAGGAGTCATGACATGGACCCTTACATTGGAGCAGTGGGTCCTTACAAAAAGTCTCCCTACTATGCTAGAGATCCATTATCTCTTCACCTGACACCGACTGGAGTGGACAGCGCGTTCTTTGGGCCGTTATAGTGATGAGTTGGTTCGAGAGTTCTACACCTCCTACGTGGATACTCTCAGATCACAGATTGATAGGCGGGCTGCCCCCGCCAAATAGTCCCCACTTGAGCATGTCCGAGTACGTGGCATTCAGGTTCATATCTCCTTGCCTGCCATCCGCCGGTATCTATACAGTGAGGATGTTGATGCCAACCGGACCCCTCTCACCGCCGAGTTCGACTACCGATGGCAAATTGTCAAAGATGGCCAATTCTTGCATGAGCCATCGTTGAGAGAGACTACCAAGAGGTGGATGGCCCTGCACTTGTCTGTTGATGGAGAGGGTGCCGACTGGGTAACCTAGCCGAAGGGAGCCATCAAGAAGGCTAACCTAACCTTCACGGCGAAGTTCTAATGGTTGATTGTCCGCCACTGCCTTTCCCCCACAGCCGCAGATAATATAGTCACATGAGATCGTGCTGTTCTGATGGCGGCGATGATAGCCGGGTTTGAGGTGGACTTTGCTTGGCTTCTACAGGCGATCATGCATGAGATGGCTTTTAAGGTCACAAATACTTACCCTTTTCCTTGCATGATATTTTCTTTATGCAGGTCCGCAGGTGTGCCCATCTGGCACATTAATCAGCTTAAGACTCCGCTGGGCACTGTTGATATCGGCCTCATCAGGGATGAGGCTAATGAGTTGGCTCCACGCAGAGGGCCCTGTTCAGAGTTCCCTCCACATGGTGACAATCAGGCTGATACGGTAGCATAGGCTCGCACGGCTACGAAGGTTGTTTCTGAAACCACTAACGCTACCCCGGTCGAGTCTATCCTGGGTAGTAGCACTGCCCGAGCTCCTCTCGCTCAGCCCCTTTCCCCGCTCTGGTCTCGCTAGCTACGGTCAAGAAGCTAGAGGCACAGATGTCTACACTTGGATGCAGAGGCCTATTGCTAAGGCACAAGAGCGCTTGGAGCGGAAAATGGTCCAGCACGCAAAGCGGAAGATCGCTGAAGTTCATTAGCGCTTGGACGCTTTTGAGTTACGGGTGCTAGCCCGGCCAGCCCCTCAGGTGGATGTGTAGACCCTTCAGGTTGCGGTCGAGAGTCTTTGAGCAGACATTGATATAATCCTAGAGGCTAGGGTGCCTGAGTTTGAGGCCACTTCTGCAGAGCGTGCTGAGGACACAGTGATGGCGGCCTTATTCGCCACTTCTGAGATTCCACCACATCCCCCTCGAGAGCATGCCAAGATGCATAAGGGTCGAGAAGAGGATGAGGCTAGAGAACGAAAGAAGGAGCGTCGTGATATAGAGGCTGCGAGGAGAGCCTCGCTTGCTGATGAGGAGGGGCGTTGGATGAGGGGTGTAGAGTGAGTTGCTGGGGAATCTAGCTCCAGAGATGTGGCGATAGCGGGAGGCACTGTTGATAGTATCGTTGCTTATGAGGACACTACTGAGGGGGTCTTGATTACAGAGGTAGTGGGTTCTGGGAAACCGGATCCACCAGCTTGCTGATCGTCGGCGCTTTGCGCCCCAGGTTTGCTTCACCTACCACTCTCGTATTTTAATTTTTTTTTGCATTGGGGACAATTGCATGTCTTTTGTTGGGGGTGGGGTAAATGGAAAGTGAGTGCTAGGGTGAATCTGAGTATCCCAATTCACTATCCTCTTTTGGGGTTTTCTTGCCTGTGTTCTTTTTCCCCATGAAACTGATTATTTTTACTGTTGAACCGGCATGTCTATATCTTGTGTACATAGTTTAACTCTGAATCAAGATGGCTAAAATGATATCCTGATGAAATGAAAATGATGCATGACTAGGCATAGTAAATGATAAATGTGTGGCTCTAAGCATGACAAAGAGATACACCACTGCATGATCCTAAGTCTAAAATTTGAACTAGGTGTCTGATAATCTGGTAGAGTAATGAGATGTCAAGTGAGTGTGAGGAAGATTTGAATAGTCCACTATTTGTACTGATCTAGAACTTTCCTGGTTAGTCATGCTAAAAGTAAGCTGTAATAGACAATTAGGAAAGAATCATAGGCCCTTGTTCAATATAGCCCATTTTTAGCCTAACTAAAAAACCAAATGAAATGAATCCTTCTTTGATCCAGATGATTTGAGCTTAAACTCGACCTTTCTTTTTCACCTCAACTGATCTATTCTGGAAATAATGTGTTGCCCCTGGTCCCTTCTTGGACATGTGCACCTCAGCTTATGCCAAAAGCATAAGTTGAGGGTGGCTAATGCAGTAAACAACCTTTTTATGGCCCTGACCCAACTTTGGGTATTGTGTACTTTGACTCATGGCAAAGCCATGAGTTGAGGGTGGTTTTTATGAGGAATTCTCAGGAAAGAGGGGTTGAAAGAACAAAGAGAGAGAAAGAACAAAAGTAAAATGACTCAAGAATCAGTTGAAACAAGAGTCAAATAAAAAAATACAATAAATACAAGCAAGAAAAGAAGAGAGTCACTTATACAAGCAAGAAAGAGGGGAAAATAGCAAGGTGAAAGAATATGAGAAACTGGGCAAAATAAAATGATGAAAAGAGGTATGTTTAGCCGATTTGTCAAGGAGGGAAAAAAGTTACTAAAGTATACCTAAATATACCCTACCTGACCCTGAGCCTATGTTACAAGCTAAGAAAGTCCTATCATGATCCTAAAAGTTGTATAGCGAACTTAAAGCAGTGAAAATAAGGGCAATCTTATGGCAATATGTATGAATGAGTTGTGAATTTGATCGGAGAGTGAGTGTTGAAAATTTATCCTTATACTCAAACTTAAATCATTGTGTGAAAAAATGAGGATGTTTTTTTGAAGTGAGGACACTAGCTGCAATACCGGAAATATTAGCACCTCGGTGAAAAATTGAAGAGGATAGGAGTTAGTCAGTGGTGAGTCTCTGTCATGGTCTGATTCCACATAATTCAAGCCTAATAGTGATAACATGCATAAATATGATGAGACTGATCGGGATTGATAGCCAAAAGATTGTGAAAGATAAAAACATGGATACTATTTTACAAAGATTTTGTAGTGAGTCATAGTGCATCGCTTGAGGACAAACAACGAATATAAGTTGAAGGTGTTGATATACCGTGGTTTCACGATATTTTTAATGCTCTTTCATTAAGTTTAGTGTGCGTCCAAAAGCCTTTTTGTAATAATATTTATGTAAGTTTCTCTTTATTTGCAGGAAATTTGTCTAAAGATCAACGCGGAAGTTTTTGAGTATGAAATACAGAAAAGTACCACCTACGGAGCTTGTGACGGTCCGTCGTGCCTGTGACTGTCCGTAAGTGGCTTCGTAGTTAAGATACTGAAGGAAGATGGGGAAGTCTGACCAAGTATGGGGTTACGAAGTGCGTGACGGACCGTCGTAGCCATGACAGTCCGTTCTGCAGGTTCGTTGTGATGATCAGAGAAGTAGTACCAGTACCCATATACCAAAGAGCTTAAGTGTTATGGAACGAAGACCCTCGACGGACCGTTGTGCTTCTGAAGATCCGTCATACCTGCCGTTGAGGGTAATTAAGAGAGCAGAAGAAGAATTTGCAAAGTATGGGACGACGGAGTCCATGACGGCCCATCGTGACCACGACGACCCGTCGCGAGGTCCGTTCACCCAGCGGCCTTTTGACAGATTTTCAGTAAATAGAGTCCTCCTTTGTTTAGGGTTTTGTTTTTTATAAATAGTTTGAAAAACCTTGTTTTTGGGGTTAGACTCTTTATTGGAAAAACACTTTTATGTCATATTCTTTGTTAGTAGATTAATTTGGATATTAGACTTTGGATTGTACACTTTTCTCTGGATTTTATTATTGGTGATTTTGTCGATTAATCAAGTAAATTTCTGGACTTTATTCTTTCTCATTGAAGTAAGTTCATGAACTCTTATATTATATATATGAATATTGTGATTATGACTATGGGTAACTAAACTCCATAACTAGGGTTGTGGGAACCATGGGTGAATAATAAGATAAAATCTAACTAAAATAACAATTCTAGAACAGTGTCTTGCATGTATTGATAAATCTTTCGCTTAGAAGTCTTTTTAACGGATGGCCAACGTTAGAACTCGCCTTAATGTTACTTGCCGGACAAAGGAGGTAGATAATAGGAAAAGAAATATCAACATAGATTTAGTGTGTAATATCTAATAGGCTAGTATTGATTGGTATGAGGTAATAACTTAGTCAAATATCGAATACGATGCTTAATATGAAGTAAAGGTAAGAATTAGTATAGCAACACACGTAGCCGGACCAAGCTGCGGAGTGAAATTTTATAGATGCTGGACCAAGGATTTAGAAATACATAACTTATCACTTTGCATGCAAGATACTAGGAAAGAATTGTTACAGTTAGAATTATCAAGTTAGGGACCTGTGGGGAACACGTAAACCCTAGTTACTTTTATTAATTGATTAAACTCCAACATTTGAATATGTTTGTTGTGTCCTTTAATTTCGCTATTTATTTTCATTAATTTAGCAATAAAAACCCCCCTTTTATTGTCTTTGTTTCTAAGAAAATAATTGACTAAATAATAGTAATAATAGATTGAAGTTAAGTCTGAATTATTTTCCTCGTGGGAACGATCCCAACCTCATTAGTTGGGTTCTTTACTTGATATGACCGCTTTATTTCTTATTTGAGAAGTAAGTTTGAGCGTTATCATTTGCCAATGCCAAATCACTAAGACCCATTTGAATTGGTTTTTAAAAAGTAACTTTTAAGTCAAAAAATAAAAGTCAAACTTAAATGACTTTTAAGTATTAAAAATAAAGTAGGACGACACCTACTTTTGGATTTAAACATTTTTTAAGTCATTCTAACTTATTTTAAGTAATTTTTAACTTCGTCAAACACTTTAAAAAGATAAAAATGACTCAAAAATAAGTTTGACCAAGCCAATCCAAACAGGTTCGAAAGATATTATCTTATGAAATTATAATTCTTTGCTACATCAGCTTCAAAATGTACATCGGGAAGCACAAGGGATATGTTCAGAGGACAAAAATTATTTCCCAAGCTCCCTGCTTCGTCTCTCTTAAATTTATGTCTCTAGTTGCCTATCTTTTGGGATATTCGAGCTTAAAAAACATATAACAATTGTATAATCACTATTTATTTGGGGGGGGAAAGCTACTTGTGATTACCTGGTTAATTTAGTAACCATATAAGTAATGGTTGTGTATAGGTTTTAGACTTGATAAAGAACTAATATTTTTTTGTTTCATATTTATATGTGCTATATTTAAATTTCATTTCCACAAGAGCTGATATTTCTGATAAATCATCTTATTACTAGATTTTCTATAGGATAAAATTATTTTCAGTATGATGATGGTATCAAATGACCTCAAACGAAGAATTAGGGATTCATATAGCCGATTTCAACTTATTGAGGCATAGTTATTATTGTTGATTTCATCATTATGATGTATCCTCTGTCTTCTTTTATTTCCAGTTTTGGCGAGGAAAGTACATGGAAGGAATATTTAAGCAAGCTACTTATGAACAGTATAGTGATCTCTTGAATCGCCAAAAATTATCTTCTGAACTTGAGTTAAAGAGACAACATGTAAACGAAGTTAATAAGGTGCCATAAAATTGATCAATGTTAATTCTTTTGTTCCTTTCCTTCCTAATGTTTTCCTCATCACTTGAATTTTCTCTTTTTTGTAGAGCTTAACAAACTAGATGATTGAATTGGAGTGACATTATTTTAACACTCTCAAGTTGAATAAGTTTGGTCATGCTGATGGGATACAAAAAAGTAAAAGAGGTTTCCAGGGTATGCCTTGACAACCTAGGTATTGGGTTTTTCCCGCTCTCTTTCGATACACAAATAGGTTTATCTTAGTTATAATTGTCTATTTTTTACTCTCACTTCACTATCATTGCATGTATTGCTTCCTGGATTCTTTTCCCGAGAATAATAAGATTGCTTTTCCATCCTTCATTCCCTCTATACAAGAACTTTTTTTCCATCTTTAGTGAACATTCGAGCTAGTTGCATTTTAGGAATTTCCTTTCCTTACACAATTTACGTAATAGAATGAATACACAGCTATCAGTAGCAGAGCAGCTTTCTAAAAGTCTCTCGAAACTGATAACTGATTTCAGCATAGATTATCGTGAAAAAGGTCAGAATGTTAAAAAGGAATAGTTTGAAACAATAAGTCAATCCTATGATGGTGCCTCTGATAAATCTCCAGTTAGTAAAAAGGGTGTAAATACACCTTTCAACAAGGAAGTATCAGTCTTTCTTGCTGTTAATGATCCAACAGAAAGCAGACAAGTCCTGTGACAAGCTCTGAAGCAAAGACAGCAACGAGATTCCGTGACTCACTTAATGGGGTAATATTCTAGCCTTCTCTTGAAATGCTGATGAAATTTCCATTTCCAAGTTGATACCTTGATCACCTTTAGGTGGGCTGTTGCTTTGTTGCGTAAAACGTCATATTTCAATATGAGTAGTTGCTGCTGTTAAATATTGTTGATATTACCACTTAAACCTCATTATTTCATTTATTGGGCACATGAGGATGCGACTATTAACACAACTACGTAGTATAATGGAAGGCCTCGGGCGCTGATGGATTTACTTTGGCTTTCTTCCAACATTGTTGGGGTAGAGTTAAGAGCAATATTATGGAGACCATCGATGAGTTTCACCAAAGAGGGGAGTTCAACAGGAGGTTAAATGCTACATTCATTGTCATTACTCCTAAACGGGAGGGAGCTACGCACTTTGGGGACTATAGTCATATTAATGTAGTGTGAGGCATTTAAAAGATCATATCTAAGGTGCTTTCTAGTAGACATAAAAAGGTTCTGAATGAGACTGTTTCATCTTCACATAATACTTTGGTGGCATTAACCATTGGTTGTAGAAAAATAGGAAGACATAACTGTTAGAATATGTGCGTCCACTACCAGTCAACGGACTAGGTCTCTTGACACAGTAAAAATAGTGTAGAAGATTAAAAAATATGGAGAACACAACACAGGCAGGTACATGGGAACCTCCTTGCTCAAGGGAGTAAAACCACGATCTTGTTGCATAATATTTACAACCATCTTCACTAATCTTCTCAAGCAAAAGTGAAAACCAGTTACAACCAATGTGAGAAAAAGTTATTAATCTCACAATCAAGTAATCTACCTATTACATGAAGAGCCCAAGTAGATACACCCTGAGAGCATACCCCAGATTAAACCGGCGTCTTCATCCTCTCAAAGGACTCAGACAAGCCCTTAGCATTCGCCATAACATGTGATCAGTAAAAATTGCGGAAAATTTAAAACTTTTACATTCTACTTGAAGTATACTTAGACTTCAAACTTTCCATTCATATACATAAGACCATCTATGGAGTGCAAATCTGGACTTAGACAATACATAGTCAATCTGCCATATAGGCCTTGATACAAAAAAATCGAAAGAACATGATGGAAAATAGGATATTCATAATATCCACTGAGGTCTTCGTAAGATGGAATATAAATAATAGTGTCCCAAAAATGAGGACATATCAAGACATGGAGAAAGAGTTCCAAGCTTCTTCAAATTGACCTCCTTAAACTTCAGTAGCCGGAACCTACATTTGTAGTAATATAAAGTGATGGGGTTAGTATGCCATGTTTACTAAGTATGGGTATATGCACATAACACTTAAGGACATGCATGAAAAAGAATCATTTATCATATGTTTAGAAAATGTGCTAAGTCATGTAAATGTCTTTAATGCACATACCATTGAACATATACAAGTCAAGGATTCCATCAACATAAAGCATTATCATAACTAAAGACATATTATCATAGTCATGTTAACTTTTCATATTTAATAGATCATATAACGTAACATACAAAACACTTACCAATGAACCCATCCCCAACCTACAAGTGCAATGGTTATGTGAAGCCCCATAACCCCACACAACCAAGTAGATAAGATAGGAGACCATGACTAAAGCTTTGCTTCATATAACTTGTAACATAAGTAGTCATCACTTCATTTATTAATATAACCCAATAACATATTCATCTTAAAGAAAAAAATCATATACGTTTAACATCATGTATCATAAATATATATCTTTCATTTTATCATATTACATAAGAACAATCTCCTAGGACATCCTTTAGAGTCAACTTGTGCAATGTCTAGGTAGAGTCCCATACACCTACCTATACTAAGTAGACTCCTCAAGTCGCCCTAGTCAACATCCATTCACTTGTCTTTTATTTTACATGAGGGAACATTTGCCTTAACTTACATAGACCATGTGAGCTAAAAGTGGAATTCGGTGTCATAAAACCCCACAGAGAAAGAAGGTGGTCTACCGGCCAAAGTAGAACCTAACATGACATAGCTTTCTAGGTTGATCGACTAGCTAGTATTCTATGGTGGCAACATAGTTCAAGAGTAGGAGATGTATTAGAGACCCATAGTTCAACATTACATGGCAGCCTCAATCTTATGAGAGTCATTGTGAACCTACCTTCCAACTAGAGAAGGGACAACTCTTGTATCTAGTTTATCGGTGCTTAACTTAAGTCCCTTTCTTGAAAAACCTTTAAGTTATCTTTTATCATAAGCTTATCATAGGTCATAGGAGATCAAATCCTTGTATAAACATTATCATGAGCTCTTTAAGATTAGATGAGAATTTCCTTTCATCATATCCCTTCATATGTGAGATTAACATAACATAATCACCTTGTGTAAAGCATACAATATGATATCATAATCTTGCATTTTTCGTATTCTTATCATGATCTCACAATTTACCTGTTCATATCCCAGCATATTCTCATAGCAACATCTTACATACTTTTCGTAACTTAGTATCATAATTTATATGCTAATATAAACATTGGGTAGTAATCACACTTAGAAGACTTACCTCTTGCTTCCAATAACCATATTCATCTTACAATATTCATAACTATACTTAGTGAAATACTTAATAGCATAATCAGAAACAACACATCAAATCATATACAAGATAAATGCATAATATAGTATAAGGGAGAGGGTCATTTAAGAGTTAATTCTAGTCTTAATTTCAATCCCTACGTTTACGTGTCAACAAGTAGTAGAAACAACCATATGAAACCATCATCTGGATAAGAACATGCTTCACACAAAATTCAATCGTAACTAACCACATACTTATCAATTAGTGTGAAATAGACCATAGAAAATAGTTACTTTTCATTGAAAATCATTAACCTAGGTTAGGAAGAAAAACCTGTTTTGTAGAATAAAAACCCTAGCGTTTGAAGTACTTGAAAATTTATCTTGAAAGGACCTCTTGGATAAAGGAATCCCAAGAGTAAAAAACTCATACCTTATAGATGAATAATCCATGAAATTTGGACGAAAAGCTTGAGGTCTTTGTCTTCTTCCTTAATCTCTTCTTGTTCTTCAATGGAGTTTGGAGAAGAGAGTGTTCTTGAAAGAATGAGAGAAATTTCGTTTGATCTGGTTTGGACGTGTAAAAGTAGTCTAAAACTGATGTAACATCAATATATAGTCTTCCTATGAATTACCCAACAGACCTTCCACTTAAATGGATCTTTTTAATAGGTTAAATTACCAAAAATACAACTTTAACAATTCTGGGAAGTAGCTGCGCATCGCGGGGCCAAATCCCGTCATTTTATTGAATTTTGAGTTGAGGAAGTGAGGTGCGTTTCAGCCTTGCGTCTCGAGGCAGCCTCTCAAATCTTGAGTCAGAACACCTCGTGTTCCTTGCGCGTCGCGCACCACACCTCGACATCTGGCCTGCTCGCAGGCTACGAGGCAGCCTGCCCATACATGTTTGGGTCCTCCCTAAGGACCCTTCTTGTGGTCCTTGGGGTGTCGTTACCGAAATTTTGGACCCTTTGTACTACATACTACCTATCCAAGGTATAATTACAAGGTTTGGACATCATTTGACACCACTAAACTATCACCAAACACGGGGACGTAAACTAGTTCAAATTAGCTAGCTTCCGGACGTCAAGGTCTTTCTTAGTCGTTTTGGCTCTAACCTTTTCCAAATGGGTTTATTACATTAATATTGATCTGGAAACATCATTTTAAACATTATTTAGTAGATTAAGCTCTATACTATGTAATGACATTTCCGGAGTGTTTCATTATCCCCCCCCTTAGGAATATTCGTCCCCGAATGACACTAAAACCTTTTGGAGGGTAGGAAAAGACTCAATACTAGCAGCACAACAAATCAACAACATAAAATTATAACGAGTCAAAGTTCAAAGGAGTATATCACATCTCCTCACAACACATACCATCACATTACACATAGTACTCAATTCATGATACACCACAAATAAGAGCTCCATATTCATAACACATAGTGAGGGATTTACTTCTCAATCTTATCATAAGCTCAAAATGCATCAAAGAGTTACCATGCTATCGTTCTTCTCAAGATAGCAAAAGCAAAAACAACAAAATCTCACTAAAACATATTCGTACATGTTTGACATAGGTGAAAGAATAGTGTATGAAGAGATCTTCTTAAAACTCTAGTTGGTACAACTTTTACCAAACATGCACCTATTTACAAAACAAGCCGATTTCATGATCATGCATTAATTTCTCAATTAAGATGAATGTCTAAACTTAAGGAGTAAAGAGATGAGGGTAGCGGGACTTCATGTCGACTTCAGCCTCCCATGTTGCACCCTCAACAAGATTGTTTCTCCATAGAACTTTTACAGAGGCAACCTCCTTGTTTCTCAACTTCTTGACTTGGCGATCTAGGATCTCAACCGAAACCTCTTCATAGGAGAGGTTCTCATCCACTCCGAAACCTTGTATAGGCAGAACGGATACCGGTTTGCCTATGCATTTCTTCACCATAGAAACATGAAACTCCGGATGAACCAAAGCAAGTTCACTAGGTAGTTTCAACTCATAGGCAACCTTCCCAATTCGTTGTCAAACCTTATCGGGACCAACACACTGGGGACTTAAATTGCCCTTCCTACCGAATCTCATCGCCCCTTTCATAGGTGAAATCTTCAAGTAGACATGGTAACCTATTTCAAACTCAAGATCTCTTCTTCTATTGTCAGCATAGGAGTTTTGCCGACTATAGCTGACTTCATTCTATCTCTTATGATTTGAACCTTCTCTATAGCCTCATAGATAATCTCTGGACCAAGGAGTGAGGACTCACCAACCACAAACCATCCAACCGGAGATCTACACCTTCTACAATAAAGAGCTTCAAAAGGTGCCATGGAGATGCTCGAATGATAGCTATTGTTATAAGAGAACTCAATCAAAGGTAATTGATCATCCCAACTTCCCTTGAAATCAATGACACAGGCTCTTAACATGTCTTCAAGGGTCTCAATAGTACGTTCCGCTTGACCATCTGTCTGAGGATGGAAAGCAATACTAAGTTCCACTTGAGTGCCTAATCCCTTTGGAAAAGCCTTCCAAAAACGAGAAGTGAATCGGGAACCTCTATCCGAAATGATGGACAAAGGAATCCCATGAAGACTCACAATCTCACTAATGTAGATCCTTGCATAATCTTCAGTCGTGTAAGTAGACTTAACAGGAATAAAATAGGCAGATTTGGTCAACCTATCCACAATAACCCATATAGAATCATTTTTCTTTCGGGTTCGAGGCAACCCAATAACAAAGTCCAAATTGATGGCTTCCCACTTCCAAGTAGTAATATCCATGATATGGGTTAAACCACCAGGCTTGAGATGCTCATCTTAAACTTGTTGGCAGTTCAGAAACTTAGAAACAAACCCTGCTACGTCCCTTTTTAAACCATCCCACCAATAGACCTCTCTAATGTCATGATACATTTTGGTGGAACCCGGATGTATAGAATAGACATAACCATGCGCTTCTTCAGGAATCTGATTTCTCAAATCCTCAAAATCGGGTACACATATTCTCCCTTGATACCTAATAACACCATCCCCCCATTGGGAGAATGACTCATTGAGCTTACTAAGTATAGATTCCTTCAACTCCATCAATAGAGGATCAAGATGTTTTTTAGATTTCACCTCCACCACTAATGATAAGTTGGAGTTATGATGGACCATGAAACCACCATTTGGACAATCCTCTAACCGCACACCTAAGCGAGCCAACCTATGAACATCTTTCACAAGTTCTTTCTTCTCCTCTTCCACATGAGACACACTACCCATAGTCATTCGACTCGAAGCATCCGCAGTCACATTGACCTTGCCGGGTGGTAAAGGACACTCATGTCACAATCCTTCAACATTTCCAACCATCTTCTCTGTCGCAGGTTCAACTCTTTTTGTGTAAACACATATTGAAGACTTTTATGGTCAGTAAAGACATCAACATGCACATCATACAAGTAATGTCTCCATATTTTCAAGGCAAAAATCACAGCGGCTAACTCAAGATCATGAGTTGGGTAACTCTTCTCATGAACTTTGAGTTGCCTAGAAGCATATGCAATCACCTTGCCATGTTGCATGAGTACATATCCCAATACCACTCGGGAATCATCACAATGTACTACAAAGCCTTCATTACCTTCTGTAACGGTCAACACCAGAGCGGAGGTAAGCTTAACTTTCAACTCTTGAAAACTTTTCTCACAAGCTTCTGACCATTCAAACTTCAACTTCTTTTGGGTAAAAGCTGTCAAAGGAGATGAAATGGACGAAAATCCATCAAAAAATCTTCTATAATAGTTGGCTGTACCCAAGAAACTCCTTATGTCTGTGGGAGTCAAAGTTCTAGGCCAATTTCTAACCACATTTGTCTGCTTCGGATAAACCTCTACACCATCACAAGATATAATATGGCCAAGAAAAGCAACCGACCATAACCAAAACTCACACTTGCTAGGTCAACCTCAAGTGACTCTCTCATTTTCATTCTTGGAGTATATTAAAATATCATCAATGAACACAATCACAAAGTAGACGAGGTAATCTCGGAAATTTTATTCATTAGGTCCATGAATGCTGCCGAGTATTCGTTAACCCAAAAGACATAACTAGGAATTCATAATGACCATATCTAATTCGGAAAGATGTTTTGGGAACATCTTCTACTCTCACCCTAAGTTGGTGATATCCCGACCTTAAGTCAATCTTGGAAAAGTAACTAGCACCTTGGAGTTGATAAAAATAGATTATCAATCCTGGGGAGAAAATACTTGTTCTTTATGGTGACTTTATTGAGTTGGAGATAATCAATGCACATTTTAAGGGACCCATCCTTCTTCTTAACAAACGAAATCGGAGCACCCCATGAAGAAATACTAGGTTGAATGAACCATTGTCTAGTAAATCCTTGAGTTGTAGCTTCAACTCTTTCAATTCAACCGCAGTCATCCTATATAGAGGAATTGAATTGGGATTTGTATCCGGTAATAAATCAATGCCGAAGTCAATTTCTCTTTCGTGAGGGACTCCTGGAATGTCATTAAGGAAAAACCTCTGGGAATTCTCTCACTACAGGGACTTACTCAATAGAAGGAGTTTCACATCCTAGGTCCTTAACTCTCACCACACGGTATAAACAACCCTTGGCTATCATCTTACAAGACTTCAAACAAGAAATAATTTCACCCCTGGCATAGAATTTCCCCCCTTCCACTCTACAATAGGTGCATTACGGAATTGAAAGTTCACTACCCTTGTTCTACAATCTATGGAAGCAAAACAATCATGAAGCCAATCCATACCCAAGATGATATAAAAATCAAACACGTCAAGTTCTACCAAATCAGCTAGATAACTCTATTGGGTAGCATCACATGAAATTTCCTATAGACTCTGTTCGCAACTACAGAGTCACCCATTGGAGTAAAAACAAAAAAGGGTTCAATCAAAACATCGGGAAGTACATCAAACTTCCTAGCTGCCAAAGGTGTAACAATATAAAGAGTCGCACCTGGTTCAAGCAAAGCATAAACATTAACAAAGAAAACTTGCAACATACCCGTCACGACGTTGGGGGAGCTTTCTTGTTCACCCCTAGCCTTGAGTGCATAGAAACGGTTCCTTTTTGGAGATTCAGAACTAGGACCGCTTGGCTGAGTGTTGCCATTCCCGTTACCTTGGCTTCTCACATTAGGACAATCTTTCCCCATATGGCCACCCTTTATACAAGCATAGAAACTAGTAGTACCAACAAGACACTCACCCACATGTTTCTTACCACACTTACCACAAGTTGGTGTCTCTTTTGGTGGATCAACATTTCTCCACTTTTGAGGTTTAGGACTAGATCCTCTATCATTGCGATTCTTGGAGAAATTAGATTGAACCTGATTTGAAAACCTCTTCTTAAATTTAGGCTTCTCTTGAACATTAAGCCTACTCTTAGAAGAACCACTTTCAAACAACTTTACCCTCTTAGCTTCCCTATTCCTCTTCCTTAGGCGAATTGCCTCAACATGTTTAGCATGAACCATTAACCTAGAAAGATCCATTTTTCATGAAGCATGGTTACATTCTTCTTTAAGCTGTTCGGACACGCTCGTTACATAACAAATCATTTCTTCCCTAACATTGGAATCCAAAGAAGAAGCATATTTGGATAGCTTAATGAATTTCAAGGAGTATTTCTTAACACTCATACCTCCTTGACGAAGGTTGATTAACTCCTCTACCCTTATCTTCTCTTTGTTCCCTTGGAAAGAATATGTTAAGAAAGTCCTTGTTGAAGGTCTCCCAATTCACGGGACCATCGCCTAAAGCCCGATTATCCTTCCACTGGTTGTACCATGTATGAGCCACGTCCTTGAGTTAATAGACAGCAACTTCAGCCTTCTCAATAGTACTCACCCCCATAGAGAACAAAATCTTATAGACCTAATCAACGAAATCTTGGGGGTCTTCATTAACATTTGATCCAATTTACATGGGACGATTCATTCTCATAAGATCTCTCAAACGGCTAGCCATAGTACTAGCATGTTGCTTCTATCGATGTGCAGCCTCCCTGTTAGCTTGTGTTGTAATGGCCTATGCTTTGGTGGTGATGGCTTGGGTCATTTGGAACAGGTCTGCCCTCACCTCACCATCCGTCATAGCCGGAGGATTCACCGGAACTTGATCATTTGCAGCAGCTTGCACCTGGGGAGCATTTTGATTGCCATGGGGAGTAGGTCCCGCATGCGCAATCTCTTCTCCTTCTCTTCTCGTGGCTGTCCTTCTTGTGTTCATCGCCTATAACAACAAGAAAGGTATTAGATGCTAAATGACACATAGTGTCAAAACTCTACAGGCATGACATAGGAGTATCACGAAAAAAGAAGTTTCCTACTCATCACATAGCCTCTCATCTAGAATTGTGGCGCGCTTCACAACCACGAACAAGACACTAGGTAATGTGGTTTAGTGAGACATTGATCCTAAGGATATTTAACTACATTCTCTTATCTCAATATTGTCACACCTGGAGAGCATACCCCAGATGAAACCAGCGTCGTCGTCCTCTCAGAGGACTCAGACAAGCCCTTAGCATTCGTCATAATATGTGATCAGTAAAAATTGTGGAAATTTTAAAACTTTTATATTTTACTTGAAGTATACTTATACGTCATAATCATTATTCATAAGTCATACGATATTCTAAGAAATTGTCTCACATATATATAACCATCTAAAGAGTGCAAATCTAGACATAGACAATACATAGTCAATATGCCATATAGGCCTTAATACAAAAGAATCCAAAGAAAATGATGGAAAATAGGATATTCCTAATATCTGCTAAAGTCTTTGTAAGCTGGAATATAAATGATAGCGTCCAAAACATGGGGACCTACCAAGACTTAGAGAAAGAGTTCCAAGCTTCTTCAAATCGGCCTCCTTAAACTTTAGTGGCTAGAACATAGAGTTGTAGTAATATAAAGTAATGGAGTTAGTACGCCACATGTACTAAGTATGGGTATATGCACATAACATTTAAGGACATGCATAAAAAGCATTATTTATCATATCTTTAGAAAACGTGCTAAGTCATGTAAACGTCTCTAATGCACATACCATAAAACATATACAAGTCAAGGATTCCATCAACATAAAGCATGATCATAATTAAAGATATATTATCATAGTTATGTTAACTTTTCATATTCAATAGATCATACAACGTAACATATAAAACATGTAACGATGATCCCATCCCCAACCAACAAGCGCAATGGTCATGTGAAGCCCCATAACCCCACACAACAAAGTATATAAAATAGGAGACCATGAGTAAAGCTTTGTTTCATATAACTTGTAACAGAAGTAGTCATCACTTAATTTAAGAATATAACCAAATAAAATATTCATCAGAAAGACCAACATCATATAAGAGTAACATCATGCATCATAAACATATATCTTTCATGTCATCATATGACATTAGAACAATCTCCTAGGACTTCCCTTACAGTCAACTCGTGCATTGTCTAGGTAGAGTCCCATACCCCTACCTATACTAAGTAGACTCCTCAAGTCACCCTAGATAAAATCCATTTACTTGTCTTTTATTTTACATGAGGGAACATTCTCCTTAACCGACATAAACCATGTGAGTGAAAATGAAATTCGGTGTCATAAAACCCCACACCGAAAGAAGGTGGTATACCATCCATAGTAGAACCTAACATGACATAGCTTTCTAGGTGGATCCACTAGCTAGTATTCTATGGTGGCAACATAGTTCAAGACTAAAATATGTATTACATACCCATAGTTCCACATGACATGGAAGCCTCAATCTTATGAGAGTCATTGTGAACCTACCTTCCAACTAGGGAAGGGACAACTCTCGTATCTAGTTTATCGGTGCTTAGCTTAAGTCCCTTTCTTGAAAAACCTTTAAGTTATCTTTTATCATAACCTTATCCTAGGTCATACGAGATTAACTCCTCGTATAAACATGATCATGATCTCTTTAATGTTAGATGAGAATTTCCTTTCATCATAACCCATCATATGTGAGGTTAACATAACATAATCACCTGGTGTAAAGCATATAAGAGGATATCATAATCTTGCATTTTTTGTATTCTTATCATGATGTCACAATTTACCTGTTCATATCCCAGAATATTCTCATAGCAACATCATATATACTTTTCGTAACATAGCATCATAATTTATAGGCTAATATAAACATTGGGTAGTAATCACACTTGGAAGACTTATCTCTTGCTTCCAATAATCTTATTCATCTTACAATACTCATAACCATACTTAGTAAAATATTCAATACCATAATCAAGAACAACTCATCAAATCATATACAAGATCAATGCATAATGTAGGATAACGGAGAGGATCATTTAAGAGTTCATTCTTGTCTTAATTCCGATCCCTACATTACGTGTCATCAAGTAGTAGAAACAACCATGTGAAACCATCATATAGATAATACTTATTAATTTGTGTGATATATACCATAGAAAACAGTTAATTTTCATTGAAAATCATAAACCTAGGGATAGGAAGAAAAACCCATTTATTAGAGTAAAAACCCTAGTGTTTGAAGTTCTTGAAAAGTTATCTTGAAGGACCTCTTGGGGAATGGAATCCCAAGAGTGAAAAAACCCATATCTTATAGATGAAGAATCCATGAAATTTGGATGAATATCTTGAGTTCTTTATCTTCTTCCTTAAGATCTTTTTTTTTTTCAATGGAGTTTGGAGAAGAGAGTGTTATTGAAAGAATGAGAGAAATTTCGTTTGATCTGGTTTGGACGTGTAAAAGTGGTCTAAAACTGACCTCACATCAATATATAGTCGTCCTACGAATTAACCAAAATACCTTCCACTTAAATGGGTCTTTTTAATAAGTTAAATTACCAAGATAACGACCTTAACAATTCTGTGAAGTAGATGCGCGTCGCGGGGCCAAATCCCGTCAATTTTATTGAATTTTGAGTTGACGAAGTGAGTTGTGCGTCAGCCTCGCGTCGCGAGGATTCCTGTCAAATCTTGAGTCAAAACACCTCGTGTTCCTTGCGCGTCGTGCACCACACCTCCACATCTGAACTGCTCCTAGGCTGGCAGGCAGCCTGCCCACGCATATTTGGGTCCTCCGTAAGGACCCTTCAATGGTCCTTGGGGTGTCGTTACCGGACGCTTTGACCCTTTGTACTACATACTCCCTATACAAGGTATCATTAGAAGTTTTGGACTTCATTTGACACCTTTAAACCATCACCAAACATTGGGACGTAAACTAGTTCAAATTAGCTAGTTTCCGGACGTCTAGGCCTTTCTTAGTCGTTTTGGCTCTAACCTTTTTCAAATGAGTTTATTACATTAATATAGGTATGGAAACATCATTTGAAACATTATTTAATATGTTAATCTCTATTCTAAGTCATGACATTTCTGGAGTGTTACAACCACCTAACTCTATATGACTTAGAATTTGATTAAGCAACAAAACAATGTTGCCCACTAACTCAGTTAACCTTAACTGATTTAGACTTTTAAAAATCAAAAAATATATATGAATCCTTTATAGATTAGTAACATATTTACAAAGTTAGCACGCAATATATAATCCTAAGACAACTATATAGCTTGTAGCTCTATCAGTTCCTTGTAGTTGTTAGGATGATAGTTCTTGAAGATGACCTTTACTTTTTGAGCTTTTGGATTTTCTGAAATCCAAAACTTTGTTTGCCAAACCTTTAATTTGTGTTTGATGGAAAGAGATAATATAAATCACCACAAATTCAATTAGACGATCCCATTGGCTGAAAGCCTACTTTTAGAAAAGTTGTGCACCTACCGCATCAGATGTGGCACCTTTTCTAACAGTTGTCTTTTAACTTTTCCACATTGTAGTCTTGCGGGGACCAGGTCCCTTGCAAAATTCTTTGTGAGTTCTTCAAAAAGGCATGGTGGCTGAATTCCTTCTTTGGATGAATGAATATAATACTGTGTTTGTCATGCTAAAAATTTCAAAAATAAAGAGTTATCTTGCGTTTGACAAACACCCTCCTCAATTCTGATTGGTGTAGTACGCTGACGCCTCACCATCCTCTGTTGTGACAGCTTTACAGTTATAACCAATTATGTATCTGATGGAGGAAACTCTGCTTGGGACAAGGTCCCTGCATTTGTGAGATAGTCAAACATACAATCTCGTCTGCTTTTCTTGTTGTTGTAGGACACTGCCCTTTTCACCTACCACCTGACGTGACAACTTTTACGAATGTACCCCATTTGTGTCTGGACGAGAGCACTCTGATAGGAACTAGGTCCCCGCATTTGTGAGGATCATCTAAACCCGTAGAATATAACATTTTCCCCTTTTTTATGATAGCACACAAATATACCTCACACTGAGTTTATCATTCATCTCACTATCAGCAGTTCCAATTACAAGGATATGGTTCCTTGTTAGATCAATAATTTAGTTAAATCAACAAAACTTCATATCAAGTTCGAGCTAACATCTTCAACTCTGCTTTGAACTAACATTTCCCCTTTTTGATGATAACATACTTATTCACCAGTTCCCCCTATCAACAAGAATTCTTGGGTTAACAAGAGTTGAATCATCCTGAAGTTTGTCAACTCATCAAAAGAACAACATAGTATTCTAGAGTTGAATCTTCCCGAAGTTTGTCAACTCATCAAAATAGCAATATAGCATTTTCTCCCTTTTTGATGATGACAAACTTTTTCAGCTTCTTCACCGTGTTGGCAGGACCAAGTCCTCTTCAGGTAGATAGCATTGATTCCCCCATCGGAAAAACCATTTCCTCTTCAAGTAGCTAGCATTGATTCCCCCATTGGCATGACCCATGTCTTCTTCGAGCAGTTGATAACACCATTGATTTCATACTTCTTCAAGAAGTTATACCACCATTGATCTCATACATCTTCAAGTAGTTATAACACCATTTATCTCATACCTTACCTTACCTTAACAACTTTCCAACTTTTGACATCATGAAAAGGGTTAAAGCAGTAAACCAAGTTCATAGAAATGCAGTTCAAGCAAATTCATGGCCACTTGGTCAATACAGAGCATGAGCGAAAATACGTAAAGTAATGAGACAAGTCAGTAGAAACAAGACATTTTTCAACCATAAAGAAGAGATTAACCATCAAAACATTGCAAATATGATTACAAATGAAAAATAGAACAATTTCCCAAAAGAGTAATGAGAACTGACATAGTGAGATAGGAAGAGAAAGGATGACTCACAGGCAAGAGATTGAAAAAATAGAATTAATAGAACATATCTCTTAGCATGAGATTTGAAGAATCTTCTATTAATGTACAGCATGTTGTGCAGTTCAACCTATATGTTGAACCTTCAGGCTGCCAATTTTCCCATTTTTTGGGCACCTGTCCCTCTGATAATGTTGTTTCAGAAGTTGGACTTTTAGATAGACCATTTCAGTATTCCAGTTAACACGAGCAACTGTCATAGCTTCCAACATCATCCTAAGTTTCTCATAACAAAAAGATTAGTAACACAAAAAACGCAAGGCCTCAGAGATGAATAGATTAACAATTATGGAACCAAGAAGATTTTTTCAACACCTTCCTCTTCAGAAAACTTTGAGTTCTCAGAATATTAACTTCTCCCTTTTTGAACATCATCTTTTCCACTTCTTCATTTTTCGTGGAGGACCAGATCCCTCTTTATTTAAAACATTTTGATCAGAGAATTCTCCATCAAGAATAAAGGGGTTAACAATTTGAAGTGTGTTTTAAAAGAAGAGAAGAAAAAAGAGAATTTCGATACACTCTGATATTTGGAAGGTAACTTGATTTTTGTGGGGAAATAGAAAGAAATATGGAATATAAAGAAAGAGAAATGAAGTATAATTTTGGTATTCAAAATGTGAGACAACAATCAGATTCCTTAATGACAGACATGTGGCAATTGCAATGGTTCTCATGCATAATTCAAACTGCAATGTTAAGATTGCTAACCTTCGAGAAAGGACCAGGTCCCTTTATGTAGTTTGAATATCATTGTCTAGATCTGCCCTGACCTCCCTTTTCCTTCATCCCCTTTTTCCATGTTTGTAGGCCTACAAAATGTATGAAACTTAACTTGCTGAAACACACATAAGTAAAAAGCAAGGATACCTACTCTCTTTGCATTGTCATGAGAGGGTTGATTGCTTCAGGAAGGATCTGTTCAAGAGAGTTTTAGCATTCCCATCTTTAGCTTGATTATCTCAGCATGTTGTATATGAGCTTTAAGATGTTGCTTGATCTACAAGAGTTGAACAATTCAAGATTCACCTGCTATATACTTCGCCTCAATTGTTGAAACAGCAACTGAATCTTGCCTTTTAGTTCCTCGTGAGTGAGAGATCAACCTACAAGCCATTCATGTGGTACTCTTCCTATCAACGAGATATCCATCATGATCAACGTCACCTTGTTCCTCCAAGTCAGATAGTCTCTTGATGGACAAAATAGAATGTGTTAGGATTCTCTGAGCAGCTTTCAAATGTGATTCCTTTGTACAAAAATGGAATCTCTGAACCACGTTCATCAAATTCTAGCTTCTAGTTAGTGCCGATGAGAGTAGAATTTTTTTAGGCAGTCATAACATCAAGCTTTTTTTCAGCAGCTTCAGCATCTCTGCACTGGTACCAGGTACCTGTCTTTGATCAAACATCAATTACCATGAACTTTGTGTCATCTTCTTCCATGTAGATTCTATACGAGTATAAAACTTGTCCTATCTTAGGGCTTCAGTGAATATATTAGCCACTTGATCTTCTATATTACAAAACTTCAAGATAACATCACCCTTCTTTCTCATTGTCTTGACTTCAAGTATATTAAGACAATTGAGCATCTCACAGATGTACTTTTCTTAACAACCAAAGGTGCCTTTTGAGGTTTTCTTGATCTATAGCTCCAAAAAGAGATTTTACCCTTCCATTATGCTCATTTTAACACTCACTATTAATGAGTGAAATAAACTCTTCTCATAACACCTCATAGATTGCCTCAAAGATGACATCATCAATGCGTACCTGAATAATCAACAATTACTTTCGTAGTGAATTCAAAGAGAGTGTTTTTGACAACATTACCTTTCTTGAAGCCAATATTGAGGAGCCGTTTGGATAACCTGATCATCTTGTTTGGGAACCGACTATCATACTTTGCATCTTCAAACTAAGCTTGATCGGCTTCTTTATTCTCACCTTCAGAATTCACATTATCAGTTTGAACTTCATCATCTTTGTTCAACAATGGTCTAGAGGAAGGGGTGCCTCATCAGGTTCATCGTCTGCATCAACTTCCTTGAGATTGCTGGATTCATGAAGGGAATGTTCTTCAGCAAGCTCATCATTTAGACCACCTCTCTATTTGAAGAAGCCTTCCTTCTCAGAAACTTCTTTCTATGCAACTTCTAAACTCTTCCAAACTCATCAACAAACACATGACCATTTTTAGTATATCCCTGAGAAGACTTACTGGAGGAAGAGTGTACCACAACTATTCTTTCATAAATATGATATAAAACTTCTCTATATCATCATTTTGGCCACACAACACGTAGTATTTACCACTTCAGTCGAAAGTTCTTTGGAAGATTAAAAGTATGCATGTTTCACCTGAAGGATTGTATGATCTGGTTCTCCTTGACACCACTCACAACATTTGTCATTAGAAAATTTCATTTTATGCAGACTGGGACCAGGTCGCCTGACACATGTTTGTGCAGCAAAGTAACACTCATGAGTACGTCTCTTGAAACATACCTCAACATTCTCACCTCGAGCATTAGGGTCAGTGATAAAGTCACAACGAGCAGTAAACAGATCAGCAATACACATGTTCTTACCTCTCTCTTCTATCAAGATCATCTCCCGAAGAGCAAGTTTGTGACCACTCATTTTATCTAATAAAAAACATAACATTATTTCATTTATCACAAATCTATGAAACACTTGAAAGATTGTACTTCAACCATTGGCAAAGTACACATCCTCAATAATGTATTCCATAGATTTTCCAAGCATGTCTGCCCCCAAAAAATATACCCTTTTCTGCATCGCCAAATGAGATACCTCCATTTTGAAGAGCCTTGTGAGAGAGAGTTTTGTAATTTTCAAAATCATATGTTTTGAACATACATTTATTCATTAACCACACTAATCGATGCTACCTCCTCTCTCTTGCATGGCAAATCACTAGTTAGCCTTGGGAACCCATTTGAGATGGGCTTCCCACTAAGCAGATAACAGAGTGATAAGCAAATCTTTTGTCCAGTAAGGAAGACTGTATCTCTTTAACTTCTTACCATACACAAGACCAGGTCCCTTCTTTGGTATATTCCATGGTTTGGAATAGTTCGATGAACTTTCTCCATATTTTTCAATGCAGGATAGTCTTTCTTAAAATGTCCATCTCGAGCACCATGCACACACAATAGATCATCTGTCACATCGGGGTTTACCCCTTAGATGTAACTGGCGCCGTACTCCTTTTAAAGGACTAAGACTAGCCTCTTAGTATCATATCATTACATTCATACGTTGAAAATGCGGAAAAATTTAAAACTTTCATTATCACTACTTGGAGGTTTAAATAGACCTCTACATACACATAATATCTATTCGTATCGAGTATACGTAGACCCTTCGTACAGGAAGGTTACATAGCCTTCTACTTTTATTTATCATACATATACGTAAAATATTGAAATAGTAGTCTCAATGATTGTCTCATCTCATGCCCTCTTAATGATTATCACAATATGGGCATAGCCCTTACATCAATCCAACAATATTGAAATAGTAGTCTCAATGATTGTCTCATCTCATGCCCTCTTAATGATTATCACAATCTGGGCATAGCCCTTACATCAATCCAACAAGACAACATATAGGACATACAAAAGTATAGTACTCAATTAAAAAGTAAAGAAATGAAAAAGTCATTAACCTCATAACAAGTCCGTAAGCTAGATAGTGGCATTGCCCTCGGAAGTTAAGGACCTACCCCACTTGGATGAAAGTAAGAATTCAAGCCTTCAACAATGTCGCCTTCCAAACCCTTCAATGATCGGAACCTAAAATGTTTGGAAAAGGGAAGAAAATGGGGTTAGTACTCCACATATACTAAGTATGAGATCTTATGAACATACACAAGCAAAACATGCTAAAAAGGACTTCTTATCAAAACATGCCAAATTACCCTTTTAGGGGCCTAGTGCAAAGTCAAGTAAGTAACATTAACAAACCAAACATGCTTACTATCTCAAAAAGTAATACTTATCCCAACATACTTGAAACGATGATTTACTACAACCCTAACATCAAGGAACAATATCACAAGAATGAATAAGTGTCAAATATATCATAATAAGCAAGACAACTACTCACAAGTCCTTATCAAGTCAACAAGTGCAATGACCAAGAAAAGCCCCATAACCTTACTCAATCAAGTATCCTCAACAAGAAAACATGACCAATGTCCAACTTTACATACCATGGCAATCAGGTTTACATTTCATCATATATTAACATTATAACCCAAGGCATATTCATAAATGAACTAATCAACATTTAGTATAAACAATGTGTCATGGTCATAGATACATCATATATTATCATAACATAAACATATATAAGAACCTCCTCCTAAGACTCCCATCAAGGCTAACTAGTGCAATGTTTAGGTAGAGTCCCCATACCCCTACTTAGACTAGGCTAGACTCCTTAGGTTATCGAAGTGAGGATTCAAGTCCTTTAATTCCTTTTACCTTTTGGGAACATCTTGGCCTAATCGACATATACCACATGAGCTAGTATGGAATCCGGTGTAGTAAAAACTTACTCCTAAAGAAGGCGGACTACTAGCCAAGGTAGTAGCAAAACATGAAACATAGCAACTACGTGGATCCACTAGCTAGTATTCTTATGAGGGCAACATAGTTCAAGAACTAGGAGATATAGTAGGGACCCACTTTATGTGCCATGCATTATAGTCTCCAATCTCAAGAGTAATGTAGTGTTCCTACCTTCCCTATGTGGGAAGGGACACTCCTCAATCTAGTTAACTCGGTGCTAAGCTAGAGTCCCTTTTTGAAGTGTCTTTAAGCCTTTAATTATCAATCATAGCTTAATTTAGGCCGTAGAGTCTACCTCTAGTATAATCATCATCATCAATAGCTCAATGAGAATTGTATGAGTATAAATCCTTTCATCAAAATTCATATAAGTGAGGTTATTACATTAGCATTTCATAGCATATCAAGGCACATTGATAGTTTTCACCACCCTTATATCATATACACCTTAATAAACCTCACAACATAGTCAAGACATTTCAATTCAACATCATACAACCCTATAATCCTAGTATAAGGCATACTCCAATATAATATCATGACTTAACCACAACTAATCACAATTGGAAATAAAGATAGAGATTCTAAGACTTACCAAGTCTTCCTCATAGTCTATCATCAAGGTCTTACCATCAACCCATAACTCAACCCAATTTGAGGAGTAACATCATCTCACAGAATGATAACCAATAAGATAATAAGGCCAATTTCATCTTTACAACATAATTTAACAATAGCTTACAACTTAAGACAAGATACACATGCTAATTTTACATTAAAATTCATAACCTATATCACATCTCAAGAACTAGCATGATACGCCTATAATTCATCTTAATGTAATCATAATAACACCATAGGATAGTAATCTAATAAGTAACAAACTCAATTGAATGATCATGATATAATATAGGTGAAAATCACAACCTAGGGTTAGGGATGGAGGATCATATTCTTCAATTTAGACCAAATCATCAACAATTACTATAAACAAGTTACATTACATGTTAATCTACTCAATATAACCTAATGGAATCATTAACAACTCAATTCATAACTTCAATTTCATAATTGAATGAAACCCATAAGAAAACTCAACTTTTGAAATCTATTTTGAAGGAACCCTTTGAGGAAAGAGTCTCAAAGGTTAATTAGATCTCATACCATAAAGTTTGACAACAATTTGATGGTGAATTCGTACCTTTCCATCCCCAAAACCCTAATCCTTGCTACTCTTCAATGGTGAGTTCAAGTAGGCATAAAAAGAAGAGAGAAGGAAGAGAGTTTATTTATGAGTTATCTTTAGATTAATAAGGGTTGGGAGTATTTATATTGGGTCTTAAATCAAAATAATTAGACTCCCTTGACCCCTAACTAAACCACCTAACCCCCTAACTAATTAAATGAGACCAACTTAAATTAGGCAGAAAACTCGACCTTCACAAACGAAACACCGATCGACGGGCCGTCTGTGAGTCGACGGTCCCTCACCCATCCGTCCTGCACTTTGTCGATGAGTTCAGAGACAGTGCAGGCGAGGGGCTTCCATGCATTGGCTATGTGTGGGACGACGGTGGCATTGACGCCCCGTCGATCCACACACGGACTGTAGCCTGCACCTTTGCACTCCATCGATGAGTTCAGAGGTTGTGCGGGTGAAGGGACCTTATCAACCATACTAAGTGTGGGATGACGGTGGAATCGAGCCCCGTCTATCCACACACGGGCCGTCTTCTGTCCCATCGATGCACACTGCCAGGCAGTGTTGCACCAAACTACAAAGGTCCTCCTTAAGGGCCCTTGGTTGGACCTTGGGGAGTCGTACCCGGACGTTTCAACCATGAAACAACTCAAACATCTATTAGATACCTTTCCACAACTTTTCATAAATTTCTGACTCCTAAAAATTAGTCAAATAGGCTAAGGCACACTAGCACCCTTTTGAACCAACTTCCCGGACGTTATGGATGTTTTTGGGCTTTTTGGTTCTTAAACCTCCTAATGACCTATATTCATTAAAAATGGAATTAGAAACAGTACATAAACCTTATGAAACCTATGTTAGGCTTTATGACACGTCTTGAATTTTCAAGGTGTTACATTATCCCCCCCCCCCCTTTAGGAACATTCGTCCCCGAATGACACCAAAACTCTTTTGAAGGAAGGAACAGACTCAAGACTAGCAGTCCACCAATCAACAATATCAAATCAACATAAACCATGTTATTTCAACAAGGCAAATATCAAAACTCATATTACCACACATAAGGCTCAAAACACTTAATCATGAGGCATTTCCATCTCACAACACTTATGAGCTCAACATACATTATATGAGTTAGTTAGCACAAAGTTCAACTTAACAACATACTACATATCATTTCATAAAGACTCACTATACCAAAATGCACAACATAACTCAAAACAAGCAAAAAGCAAAATTTCCAGTTTTTAAGAGAAACACTACAGTAACTTCACTATATGTTTTTTTAAAAAATGCATAATGTGCAAGACTTCACCCAAAAATCAAGAAACCTTAATTTCTAGTCATATTTACATTATTAAAAAGAATGACTAACCTTAATTCTCAAAAATATGAGGGTAACGGGACTTCGTGTCGGCCTTGGTCTCCATGTTGCACCCTCAACTAGATGATTTTCAATAACACCTCTACAGAAACCACTTCTTTATTCCTCAACTTCTTAACTTGCCTAAAAAGAGTTTGAACCAGAACTTCCTCATAAGGGAGGGTATCCTTAACACAAAGACCCTCAATAGGAAAAATGGACTCGGGATCACCGATACACTTTTTCAACATAGAAACATGGAAAACCGAATGACCGAAGCCAATTCACTAGAAGTTTCAATTCATAGGCAATCTTACTAACCCTTTACAAGATTTCATAGAGACCAACATAACGAGGACTCAATTTCCCTTTCTTGCCAAATCTAACCACCCCTTTCGTTGATGAGATTTTCAAATACACCTTATCACCTTCTTCAAACTCCAAATCCCTTCTCCTATGATCGGCATAAAACTTTTGCCAACTATATGCCGTTTGCAACCAATTCCTTATAATATGAACCTTTTCAAAAGTCTTATAAATCAACTCGGGATCAAGAAGCGATAAATCACCCACTTCAAACCATCCAATAGGAGACTTACACCTCCTACCATACAAGGCTTCATAAGGGGCCATGGAAATTAATGAATGAAAACCATTATTATAGGAAAACTCCACCAATGGTAAATGTTTATCCCAATTCCCTTTAAAATCAATAATGCACACCCTAGGCATATCTTCAAGGGTTTGTATTGTACGCTCTGCTTGACCATCCGTTTAGGGATGAAAAATGGTGCTCAACTTTACCGTAGTACCCAACCCTTTTTGGAACGACCTCCAAAATCTAGATGTGAATTGTGTGCCCCGATCCGGTATGATGGATAACAGAATGCCATCGCAGCACACAATCTCATCTAGGAAGATTCTTGCATAATCCTCCGCCGAATATGTAGACTTGACGGGAATAAAGTGAGCGGACTTGGTCAATCGATCCTCAATCACTCATATAGAATATGACTTTTGAGTACGAGGTAAACCTACTACAGAGTCCATATTGATGTCTTTCCTCTTCCAAGTAGGAATTTGGATCTCTTGTAGTAAGCCACCCGGCTTTTGGTGTTCAGCCTTTACTCGTTGGCAATTCGGACACTTAGCGACAAACTCCCCTGTCTTTTTTTAGATCTTCCCACCAATATATATCCCTTAGGTCATTGTACATTTTTGTCGAACCCGAGTGAATTGAGTAGTGGGACCCATGTGCTTCTTCTAGGATATGGTCCCTCAACCCATCTACATAGGGAACACACAATCTCCCTTGGTACCTTAACACACCATCCCCCCAAGGAGAATTATTCATTCAACTCCATTAAGGCTAGATCGGTGTTGTTTGGAATTCACCTCAACCACTAAAGATGAGTCGGAGTTACGATGAATTATAGCACCCACATCCGGAGAACTCTCCAATCTCACCCTCAATCTAGCCAACCTATGTACTTCCCATGCTAGGTCCTTCTTGGCTTCATTAAGATGGGATACACTACCCACAGTCATACAACTTAGGTCATCCGCAACAACATTAGCCTTGTCCGGAATATCATAATCTTTCAACAACTCTATCCACCTTCTCTGTCAGAGATTCAACTCCTTTTGGGTAAACACATATTGGAGACTCTTATGATCGGTAAAGACATTAACATGAATCCCATACAAGTGATGCCTCCAAATTTTTAAAGCAAATACCACGGCTGCTAACTTAAGGTCATGAGTGGGATAGTTTCTCTCATGTATGTTAAGTTTCCTAGAGGCATAGTCTATCACTTTCCCGTGTTGCATAAGCACACACCCCAAACCCACTCGGGATGCGTCACAATACACTACAAAACCCTTTGTGCCTTCCGGGATAGTCAACACCGGAGCAAAAGTAAGCCTATCTTTCAACAATTGGAAGATCTTCTCACATACCTCCGACCACTCAAACTTCTTACTCTTTTGGGTCAAAGTAGTCAAAGGAGATGCAATAGACACAAAACCATCTACGAACCTCCGATAATAACCCGCTAGACCCAAGAAACTCCTAATGTCAATTGGAGTCAATGGTCTAGGCCAATTTTTCACCGCTTCCATTTTCCTTGGGTCTACCTCAACTCCCTCAATACAGATGATGTGCCCAAGAAATGTCACCGACCTCAACTAAAACTCACACTTACTATATTTGGCATACAATTGATGAAATTTAATTGTTTTCAATACCATCCTAAAATGACCCATATGATCACCCTCATTCTTCGAATATATCAAGATATTGTCAATGAAGAAAATGATAAACGAATCTAGGTAATTTCAAAGCACTATATTTATTAGGTCCATTAATGTCGTCATAGCATTAGTGAGACCGAACGACATGACCAAGATCTCTTAGTGCCCATACCTAGTACGAAAGGTCATCTTTGCTACATCCTCACCTCTCACCCTAAGTTGGTGATACCTCAATCTCAAGTAAATTTTTGAAAAGTAAGTCGCCCCTTGGAGTTGATCAAACAAGTCGTTAATCCGAGGGAGAGGGTACTTATTCTTAATGGTAACCTTGTTGAGTTGGCGATAATCAATGCACATTCTCAAGGACCCAGATTTCTTCTTCAAAAACAAAACTGGAGCACCCCACGGAGAAATACAAGGCCTTATGAAACCCTTATATAGTAAATCCTTGAGTTGAGCCTTCAACTCCTTCAATTCAGCCGGAGCCATCCGATAAGGAGGAATTGATATGGTATTTCTATCAAGTAGCAAATAATGCCAAAGTCAATTTCCCATTCGGGAGGAATACTTGGAAGGACAGTAGGGAAGACCTCCAGAAACTCACTCACTACGGGTACCGACTCAAAGGGAGGAACTTTGGAGTCTACATCTTGACTCTTACTATATGATATAGAAAACTTATTGAGATTATTTTGCATGGTTTTAGACAAGAAACAATACGAACTCTAGGAATAGAATTTCCCCCCTTCAACTCAACAACGGGTTCATTTGGGAAGTTAAACCTCACCACTCTTGTCCTACAATCAAGGGATGAAAATAATGCATGCAAACCAATCCATACCCAATATAACGTCAAAGTCAAGCATATCGAGTTCTACTAGATCAACATACGAAACTATATTGAGCAACATTATTGGATAATTTCCATACACCCTTTTTGCAATAACCGACTCACCCACTAGAGTAGACACTAAAGAAGGTTCATGCTAAATATCGGGTAAAATATAAAAAATTTTAGCTAGTAGAGGTGTAACAAATGATAAAGTAGCGCCCGGATCAAGTACGGCATATACATCAAGAGATAAAACTTTCAGCATATCGGTAACCACATCGGGAGAAGTCTCTTGCTCACCCCTACAATGGAGAGCATAGAAGCGGTTCTTATTTGGAGCATCACTAGAACCACTTGCTTGATCTTGACCACTACCCTTGTCTTGACTCTTCAAGTTTGGGCAATCTCTCATCTTGTAACCACACTTGCCACAACTAAAGCAATTATCCGTCCCCTTAGGCAATAACCATAGTGCTTTTTACCATAATTTACACAAGTTTGATTCTCATTAGGTGAATTATTACCTTTTCCCTTCTTTAATTTGGGGTTACACACCCTATCACCACTAGCTTTTGGTAATTTGGAAGTGTAAGACCCCGAAAATGACCTAAGTGCACTAAAGCCTAACATATTGGTATTGATGGTATAAGGTCCTAAATATTTCTAATATATAGTATACAGTAAGTAGCTAAAGTATTAGGTTGTGTTGGAAGTAAAACGTCAAGGGACGTCTAAGACGTTCGACCACAAAGTCACCTATGTGCCTCGTATGTGGATCTATGTTCTTATGTATGATTAATGAGGTTTTAAGGTCCTTAAATGAGTTATATAATGCATAGTTAGTGTTTTTAGTATCGAGAAGTTTGGAGGTCAAACGACTAACAACGTCATGATGTTCGAAAGATATGCCTTGGAATGACCTTGTGTGCCTAGGCATGTTTCGTCGAGTTTTACGTGTTTGTTTTGGATGAAATTTATGTGTGAGGTGTTAAAATCATAGAATATCGCATTTGGGTTGGAAACTTCTGAGAAAATTATCCCTAAGGACCATCAAGGACCCAACTAGGTGTCAAGGTTGTCCAAGGCAGGCCCAAAACGACGGAGCAGTCGACGGCTTGTGGGCCTATCGGCGCCCCATCGATACGTTTCGTCTGCAGGTACTTAGTATGGGGGAAGTAATGTAGCCATGACAAGTCTCAGGACCCACCGAGGGTTGCCATCACGGCTCATCAGTAGGGTGACGCCCCGTCAATAGGGTCGTCAGTGAAGGCTGTCTCTGCGAGCAGGTCTGCTGCCAAGTCAAGGGGTGAATTGTAAATTTACCCCACTTTTATGAATGGATGTGTTGGAGGTTTATTTAGGGTATATTGGGTATTATAAATAAGTATATAAGTGTTTAACACTTAAAATATTTCATTCATCCAAATCAAAACCCCAAAATCCCTTAGAATTCTCTCAAAGTCTCCATTGAAGCCCAAATCAAGGAAAAGCTTGGAGGTGACTTTTTGAGTGGAAATTCTTCATCAAAGTGAAGAATTATAATCCTTGAGGTATGGATATTGATCCTTGAACTCTGTTCATCATGGAGCCCAACTCTCAAGATGTTTTCTAAAGTTGAATTGTCCAATTTCATGATTCTACCATGGGTTCTTGCATAGATGATTTCTAAACATTGAATTATGATCTAATTGATATTTTATTGATTATTTAAATCTAAATTACCTAAAAACCCATGAATTGGATGAACCCTAGATTTTGACTAAGTTTTGGGTTACTTGATATTAATCTAATGTTGATGAATTCTTATGTAGTTTCTTATGGGCTATCTAATGATGTAATAATTGTAGTAAATTTATATATAGGTTGTGTTATATTGATGAAGTTACATTGAATTAACCTAGTTCATTTATTATTGTAGTTTTTATGTTAAATTGTTGATTATGGTCTTAGGTAAGGGTCTTGTGTTATCGAATTGAGTAAGTTGACTTTTAATTGAAGTGTTGAGGATGATGTGGGGGTATGATGCCCTATTACTGTTATTTTGATGTTATTTATACTTCAATTCTATTGTGATTGGTATGGTCCACTTATGTTGGAAGTGTTATGTGCTTTACTTGCAATTGATGTAACCTTGTCGGCGTTACTTTATGCAATATGATGATCTTGGCCTTATTGACAACTACTTGAATTAATATGACTAACTTTGTAGTTTGATTATGTGAATCATGACAATATCGATCTACATGTGAAGTCATATATGTATTCTTTTATTCATGTCGTCTTAGGTGATCATGTTAGACTATGACTTTGACATTATGAGTATAGTGTTAGGGTTGAGTCTTGGTTAATCCTACTTGACTATATGAGTCTATGTGGAGTATATTGATGATTTTATGATAGTATATAGGATGACTTGAAGATGTTAGAGTTGTTTCTATGTGCTTCTAGAATGACTTGCATTATTGGTAAAAGTGAAGTATGTGGTGTCTTGTCTTGGTTGACTTGTGTCCCTTTCTTGATACATATGATAATGAATATGTGATGTCTTTATTTAGGGTGTTATAACTCTTAGTCTTGAATGTAAGAATGACATGTGACCTTAAATGATGTTATGAGAGTGTTTTATGTGAAAACCTTGACTTAAGGGTAAGGTTAAGATTGTTGAAGTTGTAAGATGTAATTGTATCCTTCAAAGTACAGGAATGATAGATTTAATGATATTTGGATGGAACGGCATCATATAAATCATTAGGAAATGCAGCATGAGCTTCTTGTCCCCATTGTGAGGTAGCCCTAGTGGACCTTTCCTTGGTAGGGTAAATGTGATTGAGTTATGAACTTCTTATGGAACCCTTTTATGTGAACGTAATGTATGAATTACTCTATGAGAAAGAAGGCTAGAACCGAGTGAGTATGGTAAGGGAAGTATTTTTAGTTAAAGAATGAGACTAGAATACAAACAAGCCCTTCAAATTCCTTAACCATGTGCCTACATGGGATGTGTCCAAGTTCTACCATTGGCAAGTAGAACAACCTCATCGGAGTAGGATCGAACTCCAGATTCTATGTATTTCTATCATGGTCTATGTCGGTTATTGACTATTCTCATCATGTGGAATACCTATTAGCATTGCACAATAGGCTTTGAAGGTGTTAAGTGGAGTTCCCAGGTCTTGCCTAAGACCATTAGTTGAATGTCCTTTATATGGTGTATGAGTCTTAATGAACTAATGAAACAATGACTTATGTTAAGAGGTATATAAATAAATGATTCCCTAATCTAAAATGACTTAAGCATTCCTTAGCTAAAGTGTGAAGAGGGCATAAAGGATGATCTCTTCATGTCTTATCTTCTGAAGTCTTGAGGATGATTCTAGTTAGAGAAGTTGGTTGACTTTGTGGACATTATATAATCATTAGGTAGTCTTAAAAACTATTTAGGTAATCTTGAAAAGGTCACTATGGACGTTATCTTCTTGATTTACTTAAGTAGGTCATTTGATAACCTTTGGAAGTAGAATGTCATATTACCTATATGTTGATATGTTTGATGTCTTGAAGTGTGTGTGTGACTTATTATGAGTTTTCTTGATGGTCATTTAGATATGCTTAGGGTGTTTGTATGGGCGGTCTCTCTTTGTGTTGCTTAAGTAAGTCTTAGGATAACTTCTAGTGAGGAAACTACATGCCAGGGATACTTAAGATGAAGGGTAAAGTACTTAACTGTAACAGTGAATTTATTCACTGTACAGTGATTTGGACTCACTGGAAAGTTTCTCCTTAAATTGTGATTTTTGGTTTAAATGTTTCCTTATGTTTTTCTAAGTTGATAAATGTTGTTCTTATGATTAAAATATGATTTTTAAATGAAAAGATGCATATTTCCAATAAATGTCTATTTTCATGATTTTTATGCATAATGTCATACTTAGTACATGTGGTTGTACTAATCCATGCTTTTATCTATCTATATAGTTTGTAGGTGAAGAGATTTGAGAAGAATACATGAACTTAGAAGATCGTTCAAGAGAAGTTGAAGTATGTCTTCACTTGACTCGAGGGCATATATGTCTTTTATGTTTTTCATTCAAAGTATTGTAATAGACTAAGTATTTCTATATTTGTCTTTTGAAGTATGGGTCGTGTCCCAAGTATTCTTGTGTCTTAAGATGATGAGATTGAGACTTAGTATATAATATTACTTTTATACGAAAGATATTTTGAAGACTATATTATGTTTTGTTAAAAGTTTTAGTTCTGCACTACTTTTCACTATGTTTATGCAATGAATGATATGAAAGGGCTTGTATAAGACCTCTGAGAGGTTGAGTACACCTGTTACAATCCAAGATTGTACTCTAACTTCTAGGGTGTGGCCTTATGATGTGAAAAGCTTGGTATTAGAGCCAGGTTTTTTAAAGTAGTATTAGGAATCGAAAAGTGTCATCAAGTCACGTCTAGTAGATTCTTGACCATCACTGTGAGTTGCGATATATCTATGGGAGAGAGGCTATAGGACGATAGAGTTTCCCTTCTTTTCTACTCCTATGTCATGCAGTAGAGTAAATGTTATGATTATCCTTCTTATAAGTTTCATTTTCTTTTTTGGAGATGAATACTAGAAGGATGGCCGCTACAAGATTTGAAGTGGAGAGAATGAATGAGGAGCTTCGCCCTCAAGTTGAGCAAGTTCCTGAAGCTGGAAAGGTGTCCAAGGTGACCAAGTGCCTCCCCAAGGTGATGTTATTCCTAATGTGGAAGGAGGTATTGAGGTTCCGGAGATGTTTAATAGGGATATTAGAGAGACTTTGATTGCTATAGCCCAAGCCGTGACTATGCAAGGTAATTTGAATATGATGCCTAGGGTTGTGGAGAGCACTATGACAACTAGGTTTAGAGATTTAGTGAGGATGAATCCTCCTATCTGTCTTGTCTCTAAAGTGGGGGAGGATCCACAAGAGTTTCTTGATGGGGTGTATAAGGTGTTGAGTTCTAATGGGGGTTACATCGAGGGAGAAGGCGGAGTTGGCTTCGTTACAATTGAGAGATATTTCTCGAATTTGGTACACTCTATGGAAGGATAATAGGCCGGAGTAGGCGGCCTATTGAATGGGAAGAATTTAAGGAAGCTTTTCTTGGTAATTACTTTCCCCAAGAGAGGAGAGAATTTAAGGTGGAGGAGTTTATCAATATCAAACAAGGAAATATGAGTGTTAAGGATTACTCTTTGAAATTCTCAACATTGTCTAAGTATTCCCCTTCTCTTGTGTCCAATCCAAGAGATAAAATGAGTCATTTTTGTGACGGGGGTAGACGACTTAGTGATGGAGGAATGCGTACCGCTATGTTGCATGATGATATGACCCTAGCTATACTCATGGTGTATGCGCAATCAATTGAAGAGTATAAACTTAGAAGGATGCTAAAATTTTGAAAAGGAGTGGTGCTAATGATCAAGATCAAACTAGGTTTAAGAAGAAGGTTCAATCTCTAGAAGAATCTAGGAGTGCTAAGTCCAAGGTTGAGAAAGGAGGTGGTTCCAAGGATGTCAAGCCTACTTGTGCCAAATGTGTCAAGAAACATTATAGTGAGTGTCTTTTGGGTACCGGGAGTTGCTTTGGTTTTGGTAAGATGGACGCAAGATGAGAGATTGTCCTATGATTGCTTCTAGATGAAGAGATGGTAATCAAGTAGCTCCTAATGTTCCAAAGGATGATGCTTCAACAAAGAGGCACTTTTATGCACTCCGCTCTAGATTGGAGAAGACGGATGAGAAGGAGAGTGATGATGACGTTGGTAAGTTCTTTTTCTCTTGTAGTGATATGAGTTCCTTCTAAGTTGGGGCGTATGGTTTGTAGACGGCATAGAAGTCCTAGAAGCATGTTGCATGTGCATGATGCTTAGGAGTTTTGTTGGAATTGAATTTCATTAACTTCTTGAATTTTGTGTTCTATGAAGTTATAATTATTTTTTAATATGTGTTCGTATGATAATACTTTGCATATTAGCAAGTTTATATCATGAATTTCCTATTTGGATTTTTGAAAATTGCATAAAATCTTCACTGTAATATTTGTTGAAAATGACTATTTGATTATTTGATCTAAAATTATTGTAATATGGTTAGAGCTTATGTATATAAGTTTGATATCGAACATAAAATGAGTTTTTACTATTTGGAATGAAGCATGTGAGTTTTGTAGCATAATGAGTTACATAATTGTTTTCTAGTTTCTTCTGTGTTGTGAATCTCTTGGCTATGTGAAGTTGATGTTTTCTTCTTAGTTATGTGTGTTATGGTTTGGTTATGTGATTCTAGTTGAATCTCTAATCTTTGAAGTTTCGGAGAGTTGCAAGTGTCATTCGAGGACGAATATTGTCCAAGTGGTAGAGATTGTAAGACCCCGAAAATGACCTAGGTGAACTAGATACTAACATATTGGTATTTATGGTCTAAGGTCTTAAATATGCATAATATATGGCATAGAGGCATTATCTAAAGTATTAGGTATATTGGAAATCAAACGTCAAGGGATGACTAAAACGTTCGACGACTAAGTCACCTATGTGCCTCGTATGTGGTTTTATGTGATTATGTGTGATTCATGATGTTGTAAGGTCCTTAAATGAGTAAATATATCATGTATAGGTAGTGTGTTTAGTTTCGAGAAGTATGGAGGTCAAACGACCAAGAACATCCATGACGTTCAAAAGATATGCCTTGGAATTACCTTGTGTACCTAGGCATGTTTCGTCGAGTTTTACTTGTTCGTTTCGGATGAAATTTATGTGGGAGGTTTGAAAATCATAACCGATCGTATTTGGGTTTGAAATGTCCGAGAAAATTATCCCCAAGGACCATCCAAGGCTCCTTGAGGAAGGACCCAACTTGGTGTCAAGGCTGTCCCAGGCAGGCCTCAAATGACGGAGCAGTCGACAGCTCGTGGTCCTATTGATACCCCATCGATGGGTGTGTTCTGAAGGTTCTTAGTCTGGGGGAATTAAGGGAGCCATGAAAAGTCTCAGGATCATCGACGGTTGCCAGCACAACCGTCAATGGGCTAATGCCCCGTCAATGGGTTGTTAGGGAAGGTTGTCTATGCGCACAGGTCTGCTGCCAAGTCAATGGGTTAATTGTAAATTCACCCCACTTCTAAATGGATGTATTGGAGTTTTTTTAAGGGTATATTGGGTATTTTAAACAAGTATATAAGTGTTTAACACTTAGAATATTTCATTCATCCAAATCAAAACCCCAAAATCCCTAGAATTTTCTCAAAGTCTCCATTGAAGTCAAAATCAAGGAACAACCTAAAGTTGATGTTTTGCGTGGAACTTCTTCATCAAAGTGAAGAATTATCATCCTTGAGGTATGGATATTGATCCTTGAAACTCTCTTCATCAAGGAGCCCAACTCTCAAGATGTTTTCTAAAGTTGAATTTTCCAATTTCATGATTCAACCATGGGTTCTTGCATAGATGATTTCTATAAATCTAATTATGATCTAATAGATATTGTATTTATGATTTCAATCTAAATTACTTATGAACCCATGAATTGGATGAACCCTAGATTTTGACACAGTTTTGGGTTACTTGATATTGAACTAATGTTGATGAATTCTTATTTATTTTTTTATGGTCTTTCTAATGATGTAATAATTGTATTAAATTTATATCTAGGTTGTGTTAGATTGATGAAGTTACATTGCATTAACGTAGTTCATTGATTATTGTAGTTTTTATGTTAAATTGTTGGTTATGGTCTTATGTAAGGGTCTTGTGTTATTGAATTGAGTAAGTTGACTTTGAATTAAAGTGTTGAGGATGATGTGGGGGTATGATGCCATATTTATTTTGTTTTGGTGTTATTTATACTTCAATTCAATTGTGATTGGTATCGTCCACTTATGGTGGCGGTGCTATGTGCTTTACTTGCAGTTTATATGGCCTTATCAGTGTTACTTTATGCAATATGATGAAGTAATATGACTAATTGTGTAGTTTAAGTATGTGAATCATGACAATATCTATATACATGTGAATTCATATGAGTATTTCTCTATTCATGTTGTCTTAGGTGATCATGTTAGACTATGACTTTGACATTATGAGTATAGTGTTAGGGTAGAGTCTTGGTTATTCCTAATTCTTTATATCAGTCTATGTGGAATATATTGATTATTTTACTAATATAGGATGACTTGAAGATGTTAGAGTTGTTTCTAGGTGCTTCTAGAATGACTTGCATTATGGGTAAAAGTGATTTATGTGATGTCTTGTCCATGTTGACTTGTGTCCCTTGCTTGATATATATGATTATGAATATGTGATTTCTTGATTTAGGGTGTGAGAACTCTTAGTCTTGAATTTATGAATGACATGTTACCTTAAATGATGTTATGAGAGTCTTTTATGTGAAAACCTTGACTTAAGGGTAAGGTTAAGATAGTTGAAGTTGCAAGCCGTAATGGTATCCTTTAATTTAAGGGAATGATAGACTTAAGGTTAATTGGCTGGAATGGCATCATATTAATCCTTAGGAAATTCCTCATGATCTTCTTGTCGTTATTGTGAGGTAGCCCTTGTGGACCTTTCCTTGGTAGGGTAAATGTGATTGGGTTATGAACTTGTTATGGAACCCTTTTATGTGAAACTAATGTATGAATTACTTAATGAGAAAGAAGGCTAGCATCGAGTGAGTATGGTAAGGGAATTAGTTCTAGTTAAAGGATGAGACAAGAATACAAAGAAGCCCTTCACATTCCTTAACCATGTCCCAACAGGCGATGTTTCCAAGTTCTACTATTGGCAAGTAGAACAACCTCATCGAAGTAGGATAGAACTACGGATCCTATTTCTTGATATCATTGTCTATGTTGGTTATTGCCTATTCTCATCATGTGGAATACCTATTAGCATTGGAGAAGTTTATGAGGTTTAGGTGGAGGTGGTGGTATAAGACGCTATCTAGACATTGCACAATAGGCTTTGAAGGTGTTATGTGGAGTTCCTAGGTCTTGTCCAAGACCATTAGTTTAATGTCCTTTATGTGTTGTATGAGTCTTAATGAACTAATGACTTATGCTAAGAAGTATATAAATAAATGAGTACCTAATCTAAATTGACCTAAGCATTCCTTAGCTAAAGTGTGAATAGGGTATAAAGGATGATCTCTTCATATCATATCATTGGAAGTCTTGAGGATGACTCTAGTTAGGGAAGTTGGTTGACTTTGTGGACATGATATAAGCTTTAGGTAGTCTTAAAGACTAGTTAGGTAATCTTGAAAAGGTCATTATGGATGTTATCTTCTTGATTTACTTAAGTAGGTCTTTTGATAGCCTTTGGAAGGAGAATGTTATATTACCTATATGTTGATATGTTTCATGTCTTGAAGTGTGTATGTGACTTATTATGACTGTTATTGAGTGTCATTTAGGTATGCTTAGGGAGGTTGTATGGTCGGTCTCTCTTTGTGTTGCTTAAGTGACTCTTAGGATAGCTTCTAGTGAGAAAACTACATGCTAGGAGACTTAAAATGACAGGTAAAGTACTTCATTGTAACAGTGAATTTATTCACTGTACAGTTATTCGGACTCATTAAAAAGTGTCTCCTTAAATTGTGATTTTTTGTTTAAATGTTTCCTTATGTGTTTCTAAGTTGATAAATGTTGTTATTGTGATTAAAATATGATTTTTAAATGAAAAGATGCATATTTCCAATAAATGTCCGTTTTCATGATTTTTATGCATAATGTCATACTTAGTACATGTATTTGTACTAATCAATGCTTTTATCTATATATATACTTCTTGGTAGGTGAAGACCTTTCGGAAAAAGACTTGGACTTTCTAGATCATTCAAGAGAAGTTGAAGTATGTCCTCACTTAACTCGAAGGCATATATGTCTTTTATGTTTTTCATTCAAAGTACTATAATAGAATAAGTATTTCTACATTCGTATTTTGAAGTATGGGTGGTGTCCCATGTATTCTTATGTCTTAAGATGATGAGATTGAGACTTAGTATTTCCTATTACTTTTATTTGAAAGATATTTTAAGACTATATTATGTTTTGTGAAAAGTTTTAATTCCACACTACTTTCATTATGTTTATGCTATGAATGATATGAAAGGTCTTGTATAAGAACTCCGAGAGGTCGAGTACGCTGGTTACCATTCGAGATTGTACCCTAACTTCTAGGGTGTGGTCTTGGGATGTGACAGGTTTGGACTTGATTAGAAACCCACTTTTTAAATCTAGGATTGTCTTGTATTTCAAGACTTTTCTTCGAAGAACCTCCATCATATGACCTTGCTCTCTTAGCATCTCTACTTTTTCGCTTAGCCTTTGCGTCCTCAACCTTTCTTACGTGCACCATAAGACGGGACATGTTCATGTTGTCATGTAGCATGGACGATTGGCACTCCTCTTGTAAGTCCTCCGATACCCCCGTCACAAAATGGCTCATTTGGTCTCTAGGATCGAATAACAAAGAATGAGCATATTTGGACAACTTAATGAATTCCGAAGAGTACTCATGGACACTCCTTCCTCCTTGGAAAAGATTGATGAAATCCACCACTTTTTCCTCCCTCATCTCCCTAGGGATGAACCGATCTAGAAAAGCCGCCTTAAATATCTTCCAATTCACCGGACCACCCCTCAATGGCCTATTATCCCTCCATTGCACATACCAAGTTTGAGCCACATCTTTGAGTTGGTATGTGTCCAACTCGGCCTTCTCACTTGAAGACACCCCCATAGCATATAGTATCTTGTAGACCTCATCCATGAATTCTTGGGGGTCCTCAACCTTAGACCCGTAGAAGATAGGAGGGTTCATTCGTGTGAAGTCTCTTAGAGGCGAAGCCGTAGTAGAAACTTGTTGATGAGCTCGGGGAGCAATCTCCTGATTCGCTTGGGCCGTCATAGCTTGGGCTTGAACCATTGTGGCTTGTGCTTGAGTATTAATGGCTTGGGAAATTTGATAAAGAATAGCCCTCATATCTGCCTCCGTCATAGGTGGAAGGTTAGCCGGGGCTTGATCAAAATTAGCATTTTTCTCAAGTGGAGGAACTTGGTCACCATGGGGAGGAGCACCCGCATTAGCAACTTCCTCTTCAAGTCTTCGAGCCGCATTACTTAGAATGTTCATGCTTCCTATAAGCACAACAACAGGATTAGATGTAAAAGCACACCATAAGTATACTCTATTGGCACGATATAATATTTCCAAGAAAGAGAGCGATTCCTAAGCATCATATAGGTTCCTACTCATAAGTGTGGCGCGCTTCACAATTATGAATACAAACCTATATTGGCCTGGAAGAGAGAGAGACATAACTCAATGACATTCAACCTCATTCTCTGATACAAAGTTTGTCACATCTGGGTTTACCACATAGATGTAACCGGCGTTGGCGTCCTTTTCAAGGACTAAGATTAGCCTCGTAGTCTCATGTCATTACATTCATAGGTTTAAAAATGCAGAAAAATTTAAAACTTTCATTATCACTACTTGAAGGTTTAAATAGACCTTTACATAAACATAATATATTCTCATATCGAGTATGCATAGACCCTTCATATAAGAACATTACATAGCCTTCTAGTTTTATTGCACCTACATATACGTAAAATATAGAAATAGTCTCAATGATTGTCTCATCTCATACCGTCTAAACGATTATCACAATATAGCCATAGCTATTACATCAATCCAACAAGACCACATATAGGACATTCAAGTATAGTACTCAATTAAAAAGTAAAGAAATGAAAGAGTCATACAGCACATAAGAAGTTCGTAAGCTAGATGATGACATTGCCCTCGGAAGTTGAGGACCTACCCCCCTTGGATGAAAGGAAGAATCCAATCCTTCAACAATGTCGCCTTCAAAACTCTTCAACGACTTGAACCTAAAATGTTTGGAAAAAAGGAAGAAAATGGGGTTAGTACTCCACATATACTAAGTATGAGATCTTATGAACATACACAAGCAAAACATGCTAATAAGGTATTTTTATTTAAACATGCCAAATTACTCTTTTAGGGGCCTAATGCAAAGTCAAGTAAGTCACATCAACCAACCAGACATGCTTACTATCTCAAAAAGTAATACTTATCCCAACATACTTGAAACCATGATTTACTACAACCGTAACATTAAGGAATAATATCACAAGAATGAATAAGAGTCAAACATATCATAATAAGCAAGACAACTACTCACAAGTCCTTATCAAGTCAACAAGTGCAATGACCAAGAAAAGCCCCATAACCATACTCAATCAAGTATCCTCAACAAGAAAACATGACCAATGTCCAACTTTACATATCATGGTCATCATATATACATCATATATTATCATAACATAAACATATATATGAACCTCCTCCTAAGACTCCCCTCAAGGCTAACTAGTGCATTGTTTAGGTAGAGTCTCATACCCCTACCTAGACCAAGCTAGAACCCTTAGGTTATCCAAGTTAGAGTTCAAGTTCTTTTATTCGTTTTACCTATTGGGAACATCTTTCCCTAACCGACATAGACCACATTAGCTAGTGTGAAATGCGGTGTCATAAAACCCTACACCGAAAAAACAGAAACTACTTCCCAAGGTAGTACCAAAATATGAAATCTAGCAACTACGTGGATCCACTAGCTAGTATTCCTATGTGGGCAACATAGTTCAAGAACTAGGAGATATAGCTGGGACCCTCTTTATGTGTCATGAATTATAGTCTCCAATTTCAATAGTAATGTAGTGTTTTTAGCTTCCCTATGTGGGAAGAGACACTCCTCGATCTAGTTCACTCGGTGCTAACCTAGAGTCCCTTTTTGAATGTCTTTTCGCCTTTAATTATCAATCATAACTTAATTTAGGCAGTAGGGTCTACCCCTTGTATAATCATCATCATAAATAGCTCAATAAGAATTGTATGAGTATAAATACTTTCATCACAATTGATATAACTGAGGCTATCACATTAGCATTTCATAGCATATCAAGGGATATTCATAGTTTTCACCATTATTATATCACATACACCTTAATCAACCTCACAACATAGTCAATACATTTCAATTAAGCATCATACCACCCTATAGTCCTAGTATAAGGCATACTCCAATGTAATATCATGACTTAACAATAATTAATCACAATTGGAAATAAAGATAGAGATTCTAAGACTTACCAAGTCTTCCTCATAGTCTATCATTGAGGTCTTACCATCAACCCATAACTCAACCCAATTTGGGGAGTAAAATCACACAATGATAACCAATAAGATAATAAGACCAATTGCATCTCTAGAACATAATTCAACACTAGCTTCAAACTTAAGACGAGATACATAGGATAATTTCACATTATAATTCATAATCTAAATCACATCTCAAGAAATAGCATCATAGGCCTATAATTCATATTAATGTAATCATAATAACACCATAGGATAGTAATCTAATCAATAACCAACTCAATTGAATGATCACAATACAATATATGTCAAGATCACAACCTATGTTTGGGGATGGAGGATCATATTCTTCAATTTAGACAAAACCATCAAAAATTACTATAAACAAGTTAAATTACATGTTAATATAATCAATATAACCTAAAGGAATTAATAACAACTCAATTCATAACTTCAATTTCATAATTGAATGAAACCCGTAAGAAAACTCAACTTTTGAAATCTATTTTGAAGGAACCCTTTGAGGAAAGAGTCTCAAAGGTGAATTAGATATCATACCTTAACGTTTGACTACAATTTGATAGTGAATTCGTCCCTTTCCAACCCCCCCCCCCAACCCTAATGCTTGCTAGTCTTTAATGGTGAGTTCAAGTAGAGAGATAAAGAAGAGAGAATGAAGAGAGTTTATTTGTGAGTTGTCTTTAAATTAATGAGGGTTGGGAGTATTTATATTGGGTCTTAAATCAACTTAATTAGACTCCCTTAACCCCTAATTAAACCACCTAAGTAATTAAATGTGACCAAATTAAATTACGTAGAAAACACGACACTCACAGATGAAACCCCGATCAATGGACCTTCTATGAGTCGACGGTCCCTCACATCTCTGTCCTACACTCAGTCGATGAGTTCAGAGACTCTTCAGATGAGGGGCTTCCATGAATTGGCTAAGCGTAAGATGACGGTGGCATCGAAGCCCCGTCGATCCACACACGCATCATAGCCTGCACCTCTGTTCTCCGTCAATGAGTTCAGAGGTTGTGCGGGTGAAGGGACCTTCTCAACTAGCCTAAGTGTGGGACGACGGTGGCATCGAAGCCCTGTCGATCCAAACAAGCGCTGTCTTCTGTCCTGTCGATGCACACTGCTAGGCAGTGTCGCATCAAACTACAAGGGTCCTCCTCAAGGGCCGTTGATTCGTTCTTGGGGAGTCGTACCCGGATGTTACAACCATGAAACAACTCAAACACCTATTAGATACCTTTCCACCACTTTTCGTACATTTTTGACTCCTAAAAGCTAGTCAAATAGGCTAAGGAACACTAACACTCCTTTGAACCAACATCCCGGACGTCGTGACGTTCTTTGGCATTTTGGTTCTTAAGCCTCCTAATTTGAGCTATATTCATTGAAAATGGACTTAGAAACAGTAGTTAAACCTTATGACGCCTATGTTAGGCTTTATGACACGTCTTGAATTTTCAAGATGTTACATCATCAGCATTAGAAACAAATTCGTTGTGAGGATTATGTTAGGGATCTAACCTTTTGCAGCCCGGATCTCCTTTTATGTTATTTCCTTGACCGAGTAAATTTGTAAGGATCTTAGAGGAATTAGTACATTTGAGGGAATTTTCAAGTTCCTCTTTTACACGGACCAGGTCCCTCTCCAACGCATGATTTCACTCGAAAGCCACTTTAATCTTCATTTCAGCAGTATGCAGCTTATTTTCAAGCTCCAGCTCCAAACTGCTGACCTCATTCTTTCCTTTAAAAATTGTAGTAGTTGCCCTTTTATCCTTTCCTTCAGTTCTAGATTTTCTGCTTCTAGAACAACCATTTGACTTTCAATATCAGATATTTGGGCAAGCAAAGAAATTTTTCCATCTTCAAAGATGTCTAGACTGTTGTTTATGAAATCCTTCTCATCTGTCATCTCACTTGTCAAATCAAGTAAAACAACAGCCAACTTTCTCATCTTACTAGTAGAAAAGGCATTCAAATTTTGCTTGAAATAGGATAGAGTTACCTTTTCATCAGCATCTTCTTCATCTGAATTTGCCATGAAAGCACCATCTGTGTGTACAGAATAATCTAAATTACCTAAGGAAATTTCCCACGCAGTAAGATCCTTCTTTGCTGCCCGAAAGAAAGTTTGTCTTCTGTTTATCTATAGACGGACCTGGTCCCCCTCTTTGTCTTTACCTTCTGCAGTCTTGACATAATTTTCTTTCTTCTGATCAGTATCATCAACCAGATCTGTCCTCTTGTCTTTTCCCTTCATAATGAGACACTCATTTTTTCTATGCAACTCATGAACTTCAAGAAGCTCAAATAGTGTATTTAGAGTCCCCTCTTCAGGTCCCTTTGTCTCATCAGCAGTCAAAAAATCATTTGTCCAAGATCTAGGAAGAATTTCTAGTATCTTAGAGACTTGCTTGACTATAGGAACAGGTTTTTAAGAAACATGAGCTCATTTGTGATGGTTGAGAATCTAGTGCGCACTTTATGAATGAGTTCATCTTCATTCCTGGTGAAACTTTCAAAACATAGTAGTAAAGAGATCTAGCTTAGATTTCCTTATTTCCTCAGTTCCCTCATAAGTTGTTCTCAACAGATCCCAGATTTCCTTGGCTGATTCCCAATATAAAATCAGATCGTATTCATTTATAATAAGGCCACACATCAGTAGCTTCTTTGCTTTGTGATTTTTCTCGACTAATAGTCTTCATAGTTATTATATTGTTTTCGAGTTTTGGGAATGACTCTTGTGCCCTCTCCATCTTTAACCTCCATAGTTGGCACTTAAGGACCTTTACATATGACGTCACATACTTTACTATCCTCATCCATGAGGTAGTCTCTCATCTGAATCTTCCAATATTTATAGAAATGACCATCAAAAGAGGAGGTCTAGTGGAAACTGATATCTTTGCTTATTCAGTAGTGACGCCATTTCTCGCTGGAACTTCTCTCTTGGTGTTAATTAGATAGAGAGAACCTGCTCTGATACCACTTGTTAGAATATGTGCGTCAACTACCACTCAACGGACCAGGTCCCTTGACACAGCAAAAATAGTGCAGAAGATTAAACAATACGAAGAACACAACACAAGCAGTTTACGTGGAAATCTCCTTGCTCAAGGGAGTAAAACCACGACCTGTTGCACAATATTTACAACCGTCTACACTAATATTCTCAAGCAAAAGTGAAACCCAGTTACAACCAATGTGAGGAAAAACTATCAATCTCACAATCAAATAATCTACCTATTACTTGAAGAGCCTAAGCGGATACAACACAGCCCACTAAGCTATCACCCCTAGATAACTTAGAATTTGCTAAGCGGGTGCCACATCTCCCACTAAACCACCTAAATCTAGATGACTTAGAATTTGACTAAGAAACAAAACAATGTTGCCCACTAAATCAGTTAACCTTAACTGATTTAGATTTTTATAAACCCGAAACAAAATTCTAAATCCTTTATACATTAGGAACAGATTTACAATGTAAGCACGGAAGATATAATCCTAAGGCAACTATATAGCTTCTAGCTCTATCAGGTCCTTGTTGTTGTTAGGATGACACTTCTTGAAGATGACCTTTGCTTTTTGAGCTTTTGGATTTTCTGAAATCCAAAACTTTGTTTGCCAAAACTTGAATTTGTGTTTGATGGAAAGAGATAGTATAAATTATTACAAATTCGTTGAGACCATCCCATTGGCTGAAAGCCTGCTATTGGAAAAGTTGTGCACCTACCGCATCAGATGTGGCAGCTTTTCTTACAGCTATCTTTTCACTTTTTAACCTCGCAGTCTTGCGGGGACCAGGTCCCTCGCAAACTTCTTTGTGAGTTCTTAAAAAGGTTTGGTGGTTGACTTCCTTCTTTGGATGATTGAATACAAGATGGTGTTTGTCATGCTAAAAATATCAAACATAAAGAGTTATTACCCGTTGGACAAACACCCTCCTCTATTCTGATTGGTGTATTACACTGACACCTCACCAACATCTTACATGACAGCTTTACAGTTGTAACCAATTATGTATTTGATGGAGGAAACTCTATGTGGGACCAGGTCCCTGAATTTGTGAGATACTGAAACATACAATCTCGTCCGCTCTTCTTATTGGTGTAGGACACTGCACTTTTCACCTACCACCTGACATGACAGCTTTTACGGTTGTACCCCATTTGAATCTGGACGAGAGCACTCGGACGTGAACCAGGTCCTCGCATTTGGGAGGATCATCAAAACACCTAGAATATAACAATAAACTGTAGGTATTTTTTTAGCCTAATTATAAGTTGCTTAGGTTTAGGATAATTTGAATTTTATTTTTTACTATGTTATTTTTGTTTATTGAGATATTTTACGTTTTTGAATTTTTAATTATGCAGATTTTTGTTGCAAGATTGCTATTTCAAGTCCCCTCTTTTACTTAAGAAAAATATTTTGAGACATTTTCAACCCTTTTTTTGCTACCCCTTCTTTTGAAAAAACCAACCTTGTTATGAAGAGCCTCCTAGATCTGAAGGGATATTTGAGTTCTTTTAAAACACTATTTTTATCCCGTCAAGGTTATTTTCACCGCACATACTGTATTTAACAAATATCAATTTGAACTCACTTTTCAATCATATGACAAGAAACAATCCTTCTTTCAATGTCCCACAAATTTTTACCAATGAGAACTATTAAATTTGGTGGATGAGAATGAAATCATACTTTAGAACCTCTGTTTTATGGGATGTTATAGTGGAAGATCAATCCTTGAAACAACTCCTTGCAAATCCTATCATTATCCAGATGAGAGCACTTTCAAAAGATCTTTAAAACAGGACAAGATTATTGATGTTGCCTTTTAAGCACAAAACCTATGGGGGGGGAAAACAAAGAAGAGAAAGATCAACATCAAAAATTGTGCAAGTTCAAAATAATCAAAAGAATTCAACATCAACTATTAAAAAAAGGAGAAACTTTCACATATAGTTACTTAAAAATAATTAATTACTCTTCATAGCTATAGTTTGATAATTATAATTTATAGCTACATGTTATATAGAGTAGAGAGGCAAGCGAGACTGGAAGAGAAAGGAGAGAGGAGAGAGAGGGGGAAAAGAGTGGGAGAAAGGTGATTGTATATGTATATTTGTTATATAATTGTATATTATACATATGCATTTGTATATGTGGCAAGATATATTAGGAGAGGGAAGAGAAGGCTAGTGAGGCTGGGAGAGAGAGGAGAGAGGCAAGCGAGATCGAGAGAGGGAGCAGAGAGGCAAGCGAGAGAGGGAAGAGAGTGGGAGAGAGGTAAATTGTATATAAATGAATATTGTACATATACATTTGTATAAATGACAAGCGAGATCGAGAGAGGGAGGAGAGAGGCGAGCGAGATTGAGAGAGGGAGGAGAGAGGTGAGCGAGAAAGGGCAGAGAGTGAAAGAGACGTGAATTGTATATGTATATATGTTATAAAATTGTACATTGTACATATGTATTTGTATATCCTGGCGAATTATACATACACAAATATGACTAATTATAGAAACTCAAAGTAAGCCCACACAATTAATGTAAAATGTTAGTCGCGAGTGGTACTTATTTCAAAGTATAGCTATGATGAGTAACTAAATAGTATAAGTTTTCTTAGCCGCATAATTTTCTCTTAAAAAATAATTGAGGAACAACTTTTTGAATTTGCAGTAAATAAAGTAAATGAGTAATAACCAACAGATTAGTAATAAAGTTGGAGTGAAGATGTAAGAGTAATTGGTTAAGTAGGTATTGTCAGTGACATCTTTCAGCAATTAGTGAATACAATGGAAGGGTATATGTACTTACAAATATTTTGCAAAAGAACAAGAAAGACAATTTTTCGGGCTTTCCAAATCCTAGATTACATAGTAAAGCACAAAAGTAAAAATTGTTATGTTTTGTTGACTGTTTTTATTTGAGTAAATTATGTAGGTTGGTGTGGGGTAGATTGTTGGGAACTTCCAATTAACAGGAGAAACTTAAGCATCTATTCAAATCGTTGCTCCTATTGGAAAATGATACTGTTGTTCAATTTTTTCGAATATGTGGAACTTCATTATTCTTTGAGCTAAAGTTTTTCTTGATGCATTCCTTAAATTGGTTCCAGGACTATACTTGGTATTTGTCACTAGATAAGAAACATCACCAGTTTAAGACGCGAGAGAGACTAGCGACTGCTCAATTGAATATCTTTAATGTCTTTTTCACCTTGTTGGTTTTTTAATAAATAAATTAAGAAAATAATAGAGAAAGACTTTGACAGAAAAAATACTACAGTATTATCAAAAGGAATATATATATATATATATATATATTAAAATCATTATTATTTTCCCCTAACATCACTATTATGCATTTACTTAAATTTTTTTATTTAAACAAAAACATATTTTGCATAGACTATTCAAATATTATCAAACTCATCATGTATTAATAGAAGTTTTGTGAATTAAATATCACTTAAAAGTATAATAATACGAAAACAAAGAAAAAAATTCATAATAATGCAAAATAATACATAATTACATAAAAATATGAGTTGCATACTACATCCATTTTGGACATCATACCTTAACTCCAAAATGAAAAAGAAGAACTTAAAATCATATTCTAACATAAAAAAGGTCTAAAGGAATATATATGTCATATCTTATACTGTTAAGCTTTACTGTTGAACTATATTGTAAGAAAACTTCTCAGTTAATTTCAGAATGAAGATATTTGTTCTTCTCCCTAGTTAGCTTCTTGACGATATGTATTCATATCATAATCTAGGAAGAAGAAAAGAGAATAGTAGATGATAGAAAAGAAAAGAATGTGATGACCTAGGAAACAATTAATTGGTATTTATAATGATATTTGATTATCTTTTCACCAACCAAATTTTTTTAATGGGGCACATTAAATCATGATAGATAAATTTATTTTTGTTTCAAAATTCAACGAATCACAAAATTTGAAGAGTTTCGTACATTATTGTTTCATGATAGATAAATTTATGTTAATTTCAAAATTCAAAGAATCACAAAATTCGAAGAGTTTCATACATTATTGTTTTCTACTATAATTTAATTTAAACTAATTAATTATAATTATAATTTCATAGCTAAAAATATTAAAGTGTAGTTATTGGACTTCATATTCTACAATTATGTAATTAAATATTAGTATTTAAAAAATAAATTAATTTATTTTGATTTAGTGGAGGGGCAAAATGGTAATCCAACTTTGAAGATTGGCGTCACTACAAATCAAAATTCGTTTTTTAATTTATTTTATCTCCAAAACTGCCCTTCCACTTTTACGAAAAGTTGTAACATTTATAAAAAATTGTGACTTTCATGAAGAGTTGTAACTCTAATGAAGAGTTGCTACTTTTATGAAAAATTATGATTTTTACAAAAAGTTGTGACTTTATTGAAAAGTTGCGACTTTAATGAAGAGTTGCAACTTTTATGAAATGTTGTGACCTTTTCGAAGGGTTACAACTTTTTCAAATAGTTGTAACCTTTCTGATAAGGCACAACAAATATTTATTCACACTACCCTTTGTGGTCTATAAATAGAGGATTTCCTCCCATTAAATAAAATGAAAATTATGAATCTCTTCTTGTTCTTCTAACAATGAAATTTGTGTATTTTGCTCTTGTTGAATGGCTCAATGACACCATTGCTTATGTTATAAATCCTGGTATGTATTTTTATGAATTTATGCTTATGTTATTAAGGATGTATATAAGATGTAATAATTTTTATTTTTCTTTACACTATTAATGTTTCTTACTGTGTAATCTTATATGCAAGATAATATAATGTTTAAGTTTTAATGAATAACAGGTTTCAAGTATTTTATAAATTCCATGATACTACTAGATTCTCGCGCGAAGCGCGGATAATTTTACCTAATTTTATTAATAATGTAAAGACTTGCATTTCTAGATATAATTTCTAACTAAAAATGAAAAAATATACTACTAACATATCAGTAAAATTTAAATAACAAATAAAAGGACTAACTCCTAAATTAAGTCACATAAGACTCTAATAATTAATCTTTAAAAGCCTACAAGTAGATAACTGTTTTATCTCTACAATGTCCATACATTCTCAAACACTCATCCTTGGATCAGGAATTGTAGATTGTAGTATCATCTAAAATTGACTTTGTAAACAAATATGTCAATTCATCTTTTATCTTGCAAGGCGTGTGCGAACATCTTCTGTTGGAATAAATGAGAAGGTGTTACCTCTCATTTCAACTTGTAAAATATCTTGCCTAGTAAAATTCAATATTCGAAAATATTTGTGTTCAAATAATAATTGAAATCCTTTTTCTATAAACTGACCAACACTAAACAAACATTTATCAATATTAGACACATAAAGAACATCTTAAATTATTTTTGTACCTGAATTTATTTTAATTGCAACAAACCCTTTTCCCTTTGCAGAATACAATCACCATTCTCAATTTTGACTTTCTTATTTTCATAGAAATGAACTCTTTAAAATGATTTCTTTAGTATATCATGTGATTTGTACAACTACTATCAATCATCCAAATATCAGATATTTTGATTGAAAAACAAGTTGCCACAAATAAGTGGTCTTCTTCTTCTTCTTCAATAGTGACTTGGACAACTATTTCATCTTTTGTAAATTTGCTTTTGCAAATCACAACATCATGACCAAGTTGTTTGCAATTCTTGCACTTTGCATCTTGTCTTTTCCAACATTTATATGGAGGATGTCCATTTTTCTGCAGAGCTGAGAAGGCGGTTTTTCAAAAATTTACCCTTGCTTTGAGTTTTTTGGCTGGCTACTAATGCTCCTACAACCATGTCGTATTGCCTCATTAGTCTTCTGTGTTCCTAAGCCTGCAAAGAATTTAACAATTTTACAAAGGTAATTTCGGACGGATCTTGTGTGTTTTTCCACGTAGTTATACATGCATCATATCTTTCGGGCATTGTAACAAGAACTTTTTCAACAATTCATGTATCTTTAAAATCAGTGAATATAAATCTTACCTTGTTGAGAATACCAAGCAATCTGTCAAAGTATTCCACGACTGTTTCTAACACTTTCATTCTCTACAATTCAAATTTCCTCATTAAGTTTAATACCTTCATTCCTTGTATTCTTTCATCTCCATCATATTCTTTCTTCATATAACTCCAAATATCTTTTTGTGATGTTAGACTCATGATTTTCGTAAAAACCATTATCTATATAGTAGCAAACAAATTGTTTTTGCCTTGGACTTAATGATTATTTTTCCTTTTGTGACTCTTGATTTGGGTCACGGAGAGATTATTTGGTTGCGGATTAATTTCATAATCTTTTTCCAAGGTTACCAAAGATCAACAACATAAGTAAGTTTTCAGTTACACAGCTAATAGTTGATAATTTTCACCATAAAAAATAGGAGGAACATTCGTGAAAAACAATTTTCGAAATTCATTTTTCTACTCACAGGTCCCTCAAGAAGAAGGCTATGATACCAATTGTTGGTTTTCTAATAAAAAGTTTAAAAAATAACATAGAAAGACTCTGGAGAAAAAAATACTACAGTATTAGGAAGGGATTTATTTTATTAAATCAACGACATACATTTATAGATATAGTTTCTAACTAAAAATAGAAAAAATATGCTACTAACTTATCAGTAAAATTCAAATAACAAATAAAAAACTAACTTCTAAATTCAAGTCACATATGACTCTAATAAATAATTTTAAACACCCTAAATATACCTGATTATTTTATTTCAATATCATGAGACATATTCTTAACACACGCAAAGGTTGCCAACCTAAACCAATAAATATGTTGAATGTGTGTTCAATGAAGGGATGTAACGCAATTTGAATATATTTTGCTAAAACATATGCAGGTCTTCATGATTTGCCAGAAAACAGTCCACTGAAAATCCTGTTTTCCAATGGGCGGATGGACTTCCAAGACATGCAATTTGCATACACCACCGATGAGTTCTCCAGTCTCTTTATTGCAGCATAAATCACAGTCATTGCAATCACTAGCCAATATAGTTTGGTACATACATCCAATCTTGATACGACAAGATCAGGTAGAAGCATAATATCACTTAAAGATATTGTCAAACAGGTGGATCGAAGGCCAATTAACAATCAGGGAATAAAAACCAGTTGCCAAACACGTCTAGTCCTCGTGCAGACATTGACCCCAATCAATTTTACAATTGAGACTTCAAGTGCTAATGGTAAACAAATCTGTTAGAGATTGGAAGAATGCACCTGTGACTAGTGGAAGCACACAGTTTGAAACTAACAGTAGTCCTTACCAACTGTTGCTGCTGCTAATTCTGCCTTCACTCTGTCTCTGAAGGTCATACACTCAGAAGTTGTAAATAAAGCCACGGTAATGAGATTTCATTTTCTTCCCAAGCATCAACACAGAGTTCCTTGTCACAAGCAAAAATCATGCCATCAATATCTTCATCTTCATGGGCCAATGTAGTCAATAAAGCCAATATGGGTTCTAACAAAAAGGACTCTCAATCTCAATCATCCACAATCTTCATCTCTTCCAAGCACTCAATGTCACGACCCAAAACCGAGCCGCGACTCGCACCCACACTTACCCTCCTATGTGAGCGAACCAACCAATCTAAACCTTAACATTTCAATTTAATATCAACAGAAAGTAATGCGGAAGACTTAAACTCATTAATAAAAAC
>NC_028637.1:55949926-55960073 GCF_001406875.1 Solanum pennellii
TTTTGGGAAACATGTTCTTTAGATTGAGTATATTAACATATTTCAAGATTTCATTATCTTTATTTCTCTTGTGTCGGTACGTGACACTCCGCTCCACATCTACTATCCTGGTGTCGGAACGTGACACTCCGATCCATATATATATATTCTATCCTGGTGCCGGAACGTGACACCCGATCCATATTTATATGCTATCCTGGTGTCGGAACGTGATACCCAATCCACATATATTCTATCCTGGTGTCGGAACGTGACACTCCGATCCATATATATATTCTATCCTGGTGCCGGAACGTGACACCCGATCCATATTTATATGCTATCCTGGTGTCGGAACGTGATACCCAATCCACATATATTCTATCCTGGTGTCGGAACGTGACACTCCGATCCATATATATATATTCTATCCTGGTGCCGGAACGTGACACCCGATCCATATTTATATGCTATCCTGGTGTCGGAACGTGATACCCAATCCACATATATTCTATCCTGGTGTCGGAACGTGACACTCCGATCCATATATATATATTCTATCCTGGTGCCGGAACGTGACACCCGATCCATATTTATATGCTATCCTGGTGTCGGAACGTGATACCCAATCCACATATATTCTATCCTGGTGTCGGAACGTGACACTCCGATCCATATATATATATTCTATCCTGGTGCCGGAACGTGACACCCGATCCATATTTATATGCTATCCTGGTGTCGGAACGTGATACCCAATCCACATATATTCTATCCTGGTGTCGGAACGTGACACTCCGATCCATATATATATATTCTATCCTGGTGCCGGAACGTGACACCCGATCCATATTTATATGCTATCCTGGTGTCGGAACGTGATACCCAATCCACATATATTCTATCCTGGTGTCGGAACGTGACACTCCGATCCATATATATATATTCTATCCTGGTGCCGGAACGTGACACCCGATCCATATTTATATGCTATCCTGGTGTCGGAACGTGATACCCAATCCACATATATTCTATCCTGGTGTCGGAACGTGACACTCCGATCCATATATATATATTCTATCCTGGTGCCGGAACGTGACACCCGATCCATATTTATATGCTATCCTGGTGTCGGAACGTGATACCCAATCCACATATATTCTATCCTGGTGTCGGAACGTGACACTCCGATCCATATATATATATTCTATCCTGGTGCCGGAACGTGACACCCGATCCATATTTATATGCTATCCTGGTGTCGGAACGTGATACCCAATCCACATATATTCTATCCTGGTGTCGGAACGTGACACTCCGATCCATATATATATATTCTATCCTGGTGCCGGAACGTGACACCCGATCCATATTTATATGCTATCCTGGTGTCGGAACGTGATACCCAATCCACATATATTCTATCCTGGTGTCGGAACGTGACACTCCGATCCATATATATATATTCTATCCTGGTGCCGGAACGTGACACCCGATCCATATTTATATGCTATCCTGGTGTCGGAACGTGATACCCAATCCACATATATTCTATCCTGGTGTCGGAACGTGACACTCCGATCCATATATATATATTCTATCCTGGTGCCGGAACGTGACACCCGATCCATATTTATATGCTATCCTGGTGTCGGAACGTGATACCCAATCCACATATATTCTATCCTGGTGTCGGAACGTGACACTCCGATCCATATATATATATTCTATCCTGGTGCCGGAACGTGACACCCGATCCATATTTATATGCTATCCTGGTGTCGGAACGTGATACCCAATCCACATATATTCTATCCTGGTGTCGGAACGTGACACTCCGATCCATATATATATATTCTATCCTGGTGCCGGAACGTGACACCCGATCCATATTTATATGCTATCCTGGTGTCGGAACGTGATACCCAATCCACATATATTCTATCCTGGTGTCGGAACGTGACACTCCGATCCATATATATATATTCTATCCTGGTGCCGGAACGTGACACCCGATCCATATTTATATGCTATCCTGGTGTCGGAACGTGATACCCAATCCACATATATTCTATCCTGGTGTCGGAACGTGACACTCCGATCCATATATATATATTCTATCCTGGTGCCGGAACGTGACACCCGATCCATATTTATATGCTATCCTGGTGTCGGAACGTGATACCCAATCCACATATATTCTATCCTGGTGTCGGAACGTGACACTCCGATCCATATATATATATTCTATCCTGGTGCCGGAACGTGACACCCGATCCATATTTATATGCTATCCTGGTGTCGGAACGTGATACCCAATCCACATATATTCTATCCTGGTGTCGGAACGTGACACTCCGATCCATATATATATATTCTATCCCAGTGCCGGAACGTGACACCCGATCCCCTAATCTCATTACTTAGTTCATCAAGCCTTCTTTTATACCAAGGCATCATCAATTTCATTAACAAAGTAGATTAGGGTTCTTCAAGATTTGGGATTCAATAGCTTCATCATGCTAATTTCATCATAATTATGTATAAAATCACATCATGCATGCACGCAATTAAGCATATAGAAGATTTTATAATACTACCCAACACATATCATTCGCTATTAAGTGTTTACTACGAATAACATAAAAACCATAACCTACCTCCACCGAAGATTCGTGATCAAGCAAGCAATTTCCTCAAAGCTTGTGTTTTTCCTCTTCGTTCGTTTCTCTCTCTATCAATTGTTCGACCCTCTCTTTCTCTCTTGTTCTTTTTGCTTTTCTTATTCAAAACCCTCTTTCCCTTACCCTAATTAGCATATAATTAAGTATAAAGATGGAAATAATATCCCACTAATTAACTCAGGGTTACCTCTTTTAACCCCCAAGTAATTAGACTTACTAACATTAACCCTCTAACTTTATAATTAAAGCAGGAAATAGTCCAAAACGCCCCTTAAATAACTAACAGAAATCCGACCCAGCCTGGGATTACGCAGCCTGTGATGGGCCGTCGTGCCTGCGACGGTCCGTCCTGCTGCTCTGTCACAGAGTTCAGAGACTCAATTCCACGAAAGGTTCTGTGACGGTCCGTCGTGACCATGACGGTTCGTCCTACTTGTCGTCGAGGGTAATGAGAAAAGTAGCCGAAGAAATTCACACGTATGGGACGACGAAATCCATCACGGGCCGTCGTGACCATGACGGTCCGTCGCGTGGTCCGTCGACCCAGTCAGTTTTTATCAAAATAGTCTTACTGCTCGAATCGACTAAACAGGTCGTTACACTATGTTATATTGTTGTTGTGTGCGGTCTATAATTCTTCTATTACTCTATATGTGAGTGGTTTATGGCTTATGGGACTTGAATGTGTATTATAACCTTTGCAAGGTGGATGCCTCTTTGTTAGCATTGTTTCTATTATGTTATCATGTTATCCAATGTTCAAACACGCGTCATGCATATATGAGCATGATAGGTTCATAGTGTGTAATGAAAGGATGATTCTCATATGCACTAATGTCTACTACTATACATGTAAAGTATATGTCAATGAAGCATGAGATATATCTTAAGTAGGATGACTTGATAGGTGTATTAGTGTAGGAAATAGTATTGGACTTTGCCTATATATTGCAGATGTGTATCGTGATAGGATAGTTCATAGGGTGATTACTTTATGCACATGAATATAAATGCATGAATTATCTATGAACATGGAAGTATGTGATATTACGAAGTATGCATATGTGTATTATCTAAATCTGTTTATGTGGAAGGTCTTCCCACATACATGTACACATACACACACATGAAAGCATGTCCATCATGAATGTATCATGATCTAGTACAGAGAAGGTGTCTTGAAAGGTGTTCTCAATTGTATTTTAAACTAGATGGTGCTTGAATATGTTGTGTCCATGGGAAAGGTCTTCTCATATGATTTATGTTGATCAAAGGACATTCTCATCTATGACCTATGAGCTAAGCTTATGAGGAGTTAACTCTCCTAAAGCCTATGTTTTATAAAGTAATAATAATAAAGGTTTTTCAATAAAAGGAACTTAGCTTAGCACTAAGTGAACATAGATGAAAGGTGCCCCTTCACAATGTGGGAAGGCTTGTTCACCATAGTCCTCACGAGGTGGATAACAACAATGCCTCAATAAGCATAAAGAGGGTTTCCATATATGCCTCCATGTTCCATAAATTATGTTTTCCCCATAGTATCTAGCAAGTGATATCACCTAATATGCTAGCATGATGTGAATGTTCTACTTTTGCAAGGTAGAGCCCTTCCTTTTCGTGTGAGGTTCCACAACACCGTATTCCTGTTTAGAACCCATGGTCTTAGTGTCAGTTAAGGTAGTTTACCTCAAGTAAAATAGATGATGGAAGTAATGTAATGGACCCTAACTAGGATAACCTAAGGAAAGTTTCTTATTGTAGGTGAAGGTATGAGACTTTACTTATGCATTGCACAAGTAGCTCTTAAAGGGAGTTCTTGTTCTATATGTATATGACTATTTATATGTCTCATATGCATGATATTATTGTATTGACCTACTTATATGATAGTATGAATAGTATGAGTCCAATGGTGTTCATATGATGTGTTCTCACTTTATATGGATAATGTTGGAGCTTGTTTACTATATGATGAAGTTCTTACATGGTATGAATGTAGTTGACTATACTTGTCATAATTATGTATGAAGTAAATGATGATGCTTGTGGTCTCTTTATTAGTTTACTAAGTATGTGTGAGGTTATGAGATATCAGATGTACATTGCACTAGTAGGCTTATATTAGGATTATGAGTAAGGTCTTGTGATGTCTAGATGAAATATAGTCCAAGTATGTTATTGTTGAATATTGTGTATTATGATGTTATTGGTAGTGTTGGCGTGCATGTGTTCTTGAACTGAGTCTTGTGTGTGGTTCATGAAACATGTTGGTTCGTATGTGAAGTAGGTGTCTTAGGATAGGCTAGGTTCGTATGAATGGTCTATGTTTAAGTAAATGAAGGTTATGTGAATGTTAACCTTGGTGACCTTAAGCTGATGTTTGAGAGTGAATGGTTGATTGAGACACTATTCATACATTGCACCAAGTTTTATTTGGGGGTTAAAGACTTAAGGTAAAAGATAAGATAATGTTCTGAAATGCTAAATGATCTTTAAATGAATAATGTGGCTTTATGTGATGTTATGAATAGTGTCCATGCTCATGTGAAGTATATGAGCTATGTTGTGCTTATTATGTCAAAGTTTTTATGAATTTTTACTAGAATTCATGATGCATGGTTTTCTAAGAGAAATGTCCTTTTCAAATGCATGTTTTTGCATGATTTTCATACCTAACACCACTATTCTTCATATTTTTACACAAAGTGTAGGTTATGGATGCTTAAAGGATGTATTTGTGGTGAAGAAATCGATTCTTGGTAAGCTTAATAAGTCATTCTCCAAAGGGGGGGATGAGGTGCTTAGGTTACAAGGTAGGTTATGTGTACCATATGCAGATGATTTTAGAAATTGGATTCTTGAAGAAGCACATGGGTCCCGATATTCTATTCATCTGGGTTCCACCAAAATGTATCGTAATCTTCAAGAGGTTTATTGGTGGGATGGTTCGAAGAGGGACATAGCGGAATTTGTTGCTAGGTGGCCAAATTTCTAACAAGTTAAGGCCGAGCAAGTCGGGTGGCTTACTTCAAGAAATGCAAATTCCCGATTGGAAGTGGGAAGAAATTAATATGGACTTCGTAGTGGGTTTGCCTATGGGTGGTTGTGGATAGGTTGACGAATTCCGCTCACTTTATTCTCGTTAAGCCTACTTTTTCAGCTTAGGATTATGCAAGAACCTACATTGATGAAATAGTGAGTCTTCATGATATCAGTTTGTCCATCATATCGGGTAGAGGCGCACAATTCACTTTTTGAGTAAAGAAGTTGATGAACAAAGAGGTGGCCTCCTAAAAGTTCTATGAAGAAACCACCTAGTTGAGGGAGCATCATGGGAGACCGAGGCCGTCATGAGATCCCGCAATCCTCATCTTTTTCCTAATTAAGGTTAGTAATTCCTATTAATGATGCAATTAATGACTAAATATTATTTTGGCTTATTCACTAAGTATGTGCATATTTTTTGTAAAACATTTATGTCAAAATGAGTTTTCATGAAAAAGACTTTTTGAGTTAGCTTGCACTTACATGAAATTTGGATATACATTATCTTCTTGATATTTTGTTGTTTTGTTGTTGTCTTGAGAAGAAGAATTGCATGGTAACTCTTTGATATATTTTTAGAACATGTTGATATTGAGAAGGTAGTTCCTCATTATGTGTTATGAAATATTGAGCTCTTATAGTTATACATTGTGAATTGAGTTGCTATGTGTAATGGCATTGATATGTGTTGGAAAGAGTTGTCTATTACTCCTATGAGCTGTGACTCATGGAGATTTTATGTTGTTGTTTGTTGGCCTTCTAATATCGAGTCTATCCTTTCCCTTAAAATAGATTTTAGTGTCATTCGCGGACGACTGTTCCAAAGAGGGGGATAATGTAACACTCCGAAAGTACATGACTTAGTGTAGAGCCTCACACGTTTAATTAAGATTTGAAACACTATTTTTAGGCCTAAAATTATATATTGAAATTATTTCAGATGTTTTAGAGTCAATACGTCAAGAAACGACCATGACGTACGGAGACTAGTAAAATTGATGTTAGTGTGCCTTTGCATGTTTCATGGGGTTTTAAGAGTCGGTATAAAAAAAAATTGGTAGAAAGGTATTAAATAAGTAATATAGTGTTTTTAGGGTCTAAACGTATGGGTATGACATCCCAAGGATCATTCAAACGGTCCTTGGAGAGGATCCTTCAATTTGACCCAAAAAGTTATTTTTGACAGTGGCCATCCACGAGCCAAACGACGAGCCGTCATTTGGTCGAAGAGACTTCGATGGATTCCTGGTTCAACACTTACACATTATTCCAAAATACTAAAATCCATGTCTTTGAACGCATCGATGCCTTTCCAGTACGGTGGCGTCGATGGACCTACAGTCCGTAGGTCGGGGTGTCATCAATTGGGTCTGTCTTTCACTGCCAAGGTTTTAAGTTAGGGAATTAATTTGTTAACTAGTTAGGGGTTTCATTAGGGGTTAAGGGGTTGTTAATTAAGTTAGTTAAGGGGCTATATAACACTTAAGCCACATTGAACTAACCTAACACTCTTCAATTCCCAAACTCAAATTCCTCCACCTTCTCTCTTCTTTCTCTTTCTTTCTGAAAGATTGCATAGAAGACCAAGATTCAAGGTTCATTAGGGCTGCAAGAAATAAACTTTTCTCCATCAAAAACTAAGAATTAACAAGGTATGAAAGCTATTCACTCTTGGAAATTCTTTCTCCAAGAGGTTCTTTCAAATATGTTTCCATGTTTTTCCAAAAATGGGTTTTCTTCCAATTTCGTAATTTTCTTTCAAATTTATTTCTTATAATGTTGTACTAACTATTATTGATAGATTATGCTTTATTAACGGTTAAATTGTATTATTTCTTGGTCCTTGTCCTAGTTCTCATGATAGACTATAGATTATGCCTTTTCCCCTAACCCTAGTTATTAATTAAAATTATAGATGATTAGGGTTGATAGACTTGACTTTGGTATGGTGTAATTCACTATATTATGAGGATGTTAGTGTGTATTTTTGGGTAATTATGTTGGATTGATGGTAATATCTTGAAGAAGGTCTTATGAAGAATATGTGGTAAGACTTTTTGATCTTGATCCTTTACTTCAATAATGATGGATTGTACTTGAAGATGGTGTGTAATTGAAGTATTAGATGTGATTTGATTGAGATTAATATGATGTGATTATTATAATTCCTTGATATGCATAGGATGGTTGTGAGGCCTTTATAGGTATATGATCATACAAATATCAGTGTAAACTACTTGTGGGCCTTATTATGAATTGAATATGATGACTTCACAAATGTTGGTTTAGATGAAAGGTTGTTCTCATTATAAACCTAATAATGACATGACTATACGAGGGGTTTGTCCCTATGACCTATACTATGGTTGACATAAAGGCATAAAATAAAGGGACTCTATCTTAACACCGAGTGAACTAGTAGTGAGATGTTTTCTTTTCCTAGTGTGAAGTTAGGTTCACTATGTTCTCATGAGATAGAGATTACAATGCTAATAGCATAAAGAGAGTCTCTACTATGTCTCCTAGTTNATCATCTCTGGGGTAGGTTGGGGTGGCAATCCCTCATTTTGTACCTGTTCATTCTCCCCTTCCTCACCCTCCATTACTATTTCCTCAGTCGGTGGAGGAGTCACTGCCCTAGTACCAGCTGGGCTAGGTGCTTGTCCTCTTCCCCTAGAGGACGTCCTCCCATGACCTCTACCACGGCCTCTTGTCGTTGCTCTTCCTCGAGCTACAGCCCCAGCGGCTGGCTCAGACGCACCCTGTTCCGCCGGTGCTGGTGTTGACGTAGTCGTTGCACTAGTTCTGGCCATCTGCGAAATAGAGTGAAGATGGTCAGATACCAATTTGTATCACCTAGATACCAATTGGATCCAAGTAATAGCACGAAAGAAAGAAAGAAAGGAAGTTTTCCTAAAGTCCTATAGCCTCTCAAAGAAAAGTAAAGGCGTCCCCCTACCGTTCCTTAAGACTCTACTAGACTCGTTCTTGTGTGATGAGACCAACGAACCTAATGCTCTGATACAAAGTTTGTCACGACCCAAAGCCGAGCCGCGACTGGAACCCAAACTTACCCTCCTATGTGAGCAAACCAACCAATCTAAACCTTAACATTTCAATTTAATATCAACAGAAAGTAATGCGGAAGACTTAAACTCATTAATAAAAACTAATTCAAAAACTTCTAAATTTCAACATCTATTATTCCCAAAAATCTGGAAGTCATCACCACAAGAACATCTATGATCAAATTACTAAACTAAGAGTACTCTAAGAAACTAAAATAACAAAAGCTAGTCCATGCCGGAACTTCAAGGCATCAAGACATGAGGAAGAAGATCCAGTCCAAGCTAGAAGCATTAGCTCACCCTGAAATCCGATGTAATGAAGACTGGCTAGAGTTGCGGTTGAGTTGAAGACGATGGTACGTTTGCTGCATTCCACAATTAACAAAGAAAACAAATGCAAGTAGGAGTCAGTACAAAACATGGGTACTGAGTAGATATCATCGGCCAACTCAAAATAGAAAACAGTATATGAAAGGAGATGATACGAACTGGAGTGGAAGTGTAGTCCCCCTCCCACACTAACGGATCTGTACAAGGCTTGGCTAGCGTTACAGTTTTAGCATTACAATCTAAGATTGCAAAATTTTGAGAAAGCCAAGTCATACCCAGAATTACATCGAAATCAACCATTTCTAAGATAACCAAGTCTACACGAGTGTTGCTACCCATAAAAGTCACCAGACAAGACCTATATACCTTTTCGACTATCACAGACTCACCCACCGGAGTAGAAACACGAATAGGCATGTCAAGACATTCACAATGTAAATTAAGACCGGTAGCAAATGAGGAAGATACATATGAAAATGTAGAGCCAGGATCAAATAATACAGAAGTCATGCAATCACAAACGAAAAGATTACCTGTGATAACAGCATCTGATGTCTCCGCTTCAGACCGCCCAGGGAAAGCGTAACAATGGGCCCTATCACCTGTCTGCCCGTTGCCCCTACCATGGGGTGTTGTAGTAGCTCCAATTTGTCCGTCACCCCGGCCGTTTTGGTGACCACCATTACCTCGGCCACCACGCCCTCCAGAATAACGGCCTCTTCCATGACCACCTCTACCTCTGACTGTTGGAGGTCTGTAACCTTGTTTTTGACAAAACCTCCTAACGTGTCCGATCTCTCCACATTCATAAAACTCTCTGGACTCAAGCCTAGGTCTATGTGAGAACGACGAAGTCTGGGGATGACCTCCAGACTCAGAGAAGTGTTGACCGGTCTGCGGTGAACCCCCAACTACAGTCTGTAGTGAAGACTGAATTGGTCGGACTTAGTAACCTCCTGAACCCAGTCCTCTAGAGTAAGAACCCTTAAACTCACCTCCCTTTCGAAACCTTTTCGATGTCGATGCCATGGTGAAGTC
>NC_028637.1:55964113-55968840 GCF_001406875.1 Solanum pennellii
AGAGAGTCGATTTCAGTACCCAAATTTCAGAAGTCTAAGTGTTCTGGAACGAGACCTCTGTGACGGTCCGTCGTGCCCAGACGGTCCGTCCTGCCATGTCGTCACGAAGTTCAGAGAGTCGATTTCAGTACCCAAATTTCAGAAGTCTAAGTCTTTTGGAACGAGACCCCCTCGACGGTCCGTCGTGCCCATGACGGTCCGTCGTGGGTTCCGTCGTCTCACACAGTTTTTCCAGAAATAAAATCTGCTGCTTAAAACGACTAAACAGGTCGTTACACTCAAAAACTAGATTCCTTACCCATTATGCCTTCCTCAGATAGGACAAGGTCCGAGTCCCCACAGCCTTCCGTTGCCATACTATATAGAAAGGCAGATATAAATTCTGACAACTAGCTTCACTAGGGAATTCAAGTACGAAGACAGATACAATACAAGATTCAGCTTCACAGTCTATGGTATCTATAAGTGTGTTTAATTTACAAGTTGAACCATTGGTCCAATCAAATTACGCAATTGAACAGTGCCAGTTTAAAATCTGCAGACCAGGTCAATCCTCGTGAGGCATCAATTCAAGTCTCAAATGTCGGCTTGAATAGTATACGTGGACAACCATTTTCTGCTTTTGCCATTCCACCATCAGGGGCTGATAGTGCAATCAATGTAAAGAGAGGTTATTCAGATGTTGTCAACCATGAGGATGAGCTGGAAGAGGAAGCTTTTGAGAATAGTTAGATGACTGTGAATGCACTTGCTAACCTGGTTGGGTTTGGTATTGGAACTGCTGCTACTTCAGTTTCTCCAAAACCTAATCCATTTGGTGCAGTATCAGTGAATGAAGCTTCATCTCCAACAAGCTCCTTATTTACAAGTACAGCTTCCGGCAGTGAGTTATTTCGACCAGCATCATTTAGTTTTCAACCGATACATCCACCTCAACCATCATCACCTGCCATTTTGGTGCCTTTCCTGGTAGATTCAGCCTCACTCCACGCTTCAGGCTCCAGCAGTGAGTGGGTTTGACCAGCCGGCTCAGGTTGGACAAAGCAACATTCTTTAGGTTCAATAATATGTACTTTTGGTGCTGGGATACCTGGAACATGTGTGGTATCTGCAAGCTCTTTTGGGATAGTTTTTATGAGCAATAGCTCTGCTGGTGCTTTTGGAGGTGGTTTTTCTGGAGTTTCTTCCACTGGTGGTGGCTTTTCCAGTCTGGGTTATGTTGGTGTTAGACTTTGTGCTTTTTCTGCACCCAGTGGTGGATTTGTTGTTGCTGCCACAGGTGCTGCTGGATTTGATGCCGCTACCACATCTGCTGATGGATTTGGAGTTGCTGCCACACCAGCTGGTGGATTTGGATCTGCTGCCATAGCCGGTGGTGGATTTGCTGCTCCAACTGTTGTTGGGTCAGGCTTTTCAGCTTGTAGCTCTGCTATATTTAGACCAAATAATTCCTATTGATTGAAATTTAGTGAAACACGATTTTTTATTTTTTTGGTAGCTGGCATATTATATTCATAATAAAAAATATTGTGAAAAGGGTTTGATATATCTCTCAACTTTGTTATTTAGAGCTCATATACTCCTGATTATGAAAGTGACTCATATATACCCCTACTTGTAAACAAATGCTCACATATACCCTTTTCCTCTAACGGAAATGAAAAAAAATAATTTTAATCTAAATTTTTATTATTTTTTTCTAAAAATATAATCCCATATGAGTAAATTTAATCCTCGTCAAATATATTTTTTTGACTTTTTGTCTCAATGACTAATTTATAATTATTATTTTGATAATCAAATTTATTTATGTTTCACTAATATTCTTGTAAAACTTATTGTAGATGACAAAATTTTTTCTTCGAATACGAAATTAAATTACAATACACAAAAAAAAAGTAGTTTAATTTTCTCTCTCTTTTAACTAAGGAATGAAAGAAAAAAAATAAAATAAGAATAAGAAACTCAAATAATTATAATAAAAGAAGTCAAAAAATAGTTTATGTATGAAAAAAATCAAAATATACCTTGAACTTTGATTGAATAATCATATATACCCCTAAATAATTTTTTTAAAAAAAATTAGAAGTAATAAATATAAATTTAAAACTAATTTTTCAACTTCCGTCAAATGAAGGGTATATGTGAGCCATTTTGTAACGGCAGGGGTATATATGAGCCGTTTGTATAACGGTAAGGGCATATATGAGTCACTTTTATAACGAGGGATATATCAGCTCCAAATAACAAAGTTGAGGGGTATATTAGACCCTTTTCCCAAAAATATTTACAGTACAGTACCAGCAGCCTGGACAAACTACATCTTCATAGAAACAGAAAACATAAAAAAAAACTATGACATACTAATCAAGAGGTCTATGTACTTAAAACAAGATAATGTGCTCATTTTTCTAGAGTCACTTTCCAAGTAGCAATGTCTCTTCCTCTAATGTGTATATGTAGTACCATATCTTTGATCAACAATTTAGAGTAAAATGGCCGTCTTTGGAATTGAATGCAGTTTCGGACTTGCCACACCATGTACACGACCATAGCAAAGGCAAAATTAGCTATCTCAGCTAGTCCACCTCTGCTTCTTGCTAGTAGACTCATATGTTGTACTTCATTTCTTCAGTCCATTATTTGTCTTTGTTAGTTCGAAGCTGAGTTAAGATGATAGCTCGAACATGATATGAAGTTTTGATAATTTAACAAACTTATCGATCTAACAAGGAACCAAATCCTTGTTATTGAAACTGCTGACAATGAGATGAATGATAAACTCTGTGTGAGGTATATTTGTGTGTTATCATCAAAAAAAGGAAAAATGTTACATTTTAGGTGTTTTGATTATCCTCACAAATGCAGGGACCTGGTCCTTGGCAGAGTTCTCTCATCTATAGACAAATGGGGTACAGTCGTAAAAGCTGTCATGTCAGGTGGTAGGTGAAAAGTGCAGTGTCCTACACCAATAAGAAGAGCGGACGAGATTCTATGTTTCAGTATCTCACAAATGCAAGGACCTGGTCCTAGGCAGAGTTCTCTCCATCTGATACAAAATGGTGTACAACTGTAGAGTTGTCCTGTCAGTGGTAGGTGAGGCACCAGTGTACTGAACCGATGAGAATGGAATAGGTTGGCCTTTTCAAGAACTCACAAAGAAGTTTGCAAGAGAATGGAAGAGGTTGGCCTTTTCAAGAACTCACAAAGAAGTTTGCAAGGGACTTGGTCCCCACAACCAAGGGACCTGGTCCTCGCAAGACTGCGACGTGAAAAGGACGAAAAGACAGCTGTCAAAAGACTACCAAGTCTAAGGGGTTGGTGCACAACTTTTTATGACAGCATGCTCTCAGCCAATAGCCTCGTCCCAAGGGTTTGTGTCCATTTGAATATAGTCTCTTATCCAACTACACAAACACAATTTCTTGGCAAACAAAAGTTTAGGATTTCAAAAATCCAAAAGTTCAAAAAGCAAAGGTCATCTTCGAGAAGGATCATCCTAAGAGCAACAGGGACCTGATAGAGCTGCAAGCTACTTAGAGCCTGTTTGGTTCAGCTTAAAAGTTGGTCAAACTGACTTAAAAGCTGGTTTTTTGACTTATTTAGCTGTTTGGCAATACTCAAAATAACTTATTTTAAGTTTAAAAAAACTTATTTTAAGCCAAAAGTTAAAAGCTGGGGTAGGGTGCTTTTTTTTTTTTAGCTTATAAGCTGTTTTAAGTTGACCACATTTTTATCTTTTTGCCCTTAATATTTTTATACAATCTCCAAATTACCCACATAACCCTAACATCTCTTTCTTCCATTTTTCCCATTTCACGTTCGGCATAGCAACTTCAGCACTTTTATCCAAACGCATAACTGCTTATTTTAAAAATAAGTTTCAGCACTTTCAAAAGTACTTTTTTAAAGCTGCTTTTATTAAGCCCATCCAAACGGGCCCTTAGTTGTCTTAGGATTATTTCTTCCATGCTTACATTGTAAATATGTTCCTAATCTATAAAGGATTCAGATTCTTTCATTTGTTGAAAAGTCTAAGTTAGTTAAGTCAAACTAATTTAGTGGGCAACCTTGTGTGTTGCTTAGTAAAAATCCTAAGTCATCCGGAGCGTGATGATTTAGTGGGCAACCTGTGTGTTGCTTAGTTGAATCCTAAGTTGTCTAACATCTCTTGGTTGTGCAATTAATAACTTTTTCTCACGTTGTTGTAATCGGATTTCCCTTTTGCTTGTGAAGATTAGTGAAAACGGTTGAAAATCCTATGAAACAGGTCGTGGTTTTACTCCCTTGAGAAAGGAGGTTTCCACGTAAACTGCCTCTGTTGTGTTCTTCATATTGTTTAATCTTCTACACTGTTTTTGCTGTGTCAAGGGACCTGGTCAGTTGTAACGACCCGTTTAGTCGTTTTGAGCAGCAGATTTATTTCTGGAAAAACTGGCTAAGATTACGGACATCACGACGGACCGTCATAGGCACGACGACCCGTCACAAGATGTCTCGTTTCAGCATACTTAGAATTCTGAGATTGGGTACTGAAAATCGACTCTCTGTAATCGGTGACGGACCTGCAGGACGTGCCGTCACATCCACGACGAGCCGTCGTAAGCTCCCGTTGCAAAACACTTCAACTCTTGAGAAATTGGTACGGGAAACGAGTCTCTGACCGTCAGGACGGAGGTGCAGGACGGACCGTCACAGGTGTGACGGGCCGTCACAGTCCACCTGGA
>NC_028637.1:55975859-56008808 GCF_001406875.1 Solanum pennellii
CCCCCTACTTTTATGTTTTCTTCTTTGTTATTTGTGGAATGCAGCGAACGTTCCGTCAACTTCAACTCAACAGTAGATCTAGCCAGTCTTCACTACCTTCGGAAATTCAGGGTGAGCTAACGCGTCTAGCTTGGACTGGGTCTTCTTCTTCAAGTCTTGATGCCTTGAACTTCCGGCATGGACTAGCTTTTATTGTTTTAGCTTCTTAGACGTTTTAGTTTAGTAATTTGAGGATAGATGTTCTTGTGATGATGACTTCCAGATTTTGGGGACAATAATAATAGTTTTGAATTGTTTTTAGTAATGAGTTTAAGTCTTCCGCATTTCTTTTGTTGATGTTGTATTAAAATGTTAAAGGTTAGATTGGTTGGTTCGCTCACATAGGAGGGTAAATGTGGGTGCCAGTCGCGTCCCCGATTTGGGTCGTGACATCAGTTGACTGGTAGTGGATGCACATACTCCAACAAGTGGTATCAGAATGAGTGCTCTCTAGATGGTTAACACCAAGAAAGATTCTTGTGGAAAGATGGTTGATCCACTCAACAGAAATAAAGAAGCATCAAAGAAGGAGTTAAAGAAAGAGAAGTCTCTAGCTATCAAGATGATATCTGGTGAAAATTTTGATGAAGATAACGACATGACATGCCTCACGAGAAGGTATCAAAAATGGGAAAGGAAACATAGAGGCTTACAAAAAGCAGAAAACTCAAACAGAGCTATAAATGCAAACCATCTGTGAAACAAGTGCAGAAAGCTAGGGCATTTCATCAGAGATTTCCCTATGCATAAGGTTGAAGTCAAAACTTATCAAAGACCTGGAGGAGAGAAAGGCAGAAATAGGGACCCGGTCCCCGATAAGAAAGCAACAAAAGTTGCAGCTGGCTACATCATAAAGAAAGCTTTTGATGTATGGGTAGACTCCTCAAGTGAGTCAGATGAAATAGAATGTCATGTAGATGTACTCATGCTTGCATTCAAACGTGATAAACATGTGTTTGAAGCCACATTTGCTTTGATGGCAAAATATGATGATGAGGAAGATGAGGAAGAGGTAACCCTTTTCGATCTTAAACAAAACTTGCATGTTTACTGTGTTAAGAAGTTGAGAATTCTAGCTGCTTTTTTGATTGACTCTATCATTGAGTCAACAACTGAAAAAAAGTTGATGAACAATAGCCTAGATATTCTTCATGAAGAAAAGGTCGTTTTGGTTGACGAAATGTCTGTTGTGGAAGAAAATGTGATAGTTCTAGAAGCTGAAAATCTAGAACTGAAAAAGAGATTGAAGATGTTGAGTGAGAAATCTGGCAAAGATAAAAAAAGGCTAGTAGTATGCAAATGGAGCTAGAAGCTAGTTTGAACACTACTGAAACAAAACTTGCTATTGCCTTGGAGAGAAATAATTAGTTGGAGAGAAACCTGGTCCGCGTCAAAGAAGAACTGAACAAATCTCTCAAATGGTCCACATCTTCAAAATTGCTTGCGAATCATCCAGTCAAGGTCAAAATGATAGGAAAGGGTTAGGAAATTCCAGCAAAGGTCCTTGTTACAATCTCCAAAACGAAAATGTGTCTATGCGTGACAATTTTTTGTGCTTTCATTGTGGTCATGATGGTCATTTGAAGAAGGACAATCCAGCTTGTAAAAGGAATCAAGATAACCTCATAAAATCTTCTGAACAGAGGAACAAGAAAAAGAAGTGACCTGGTCAACAAAGCAACAAGCATAAGAAGGGACATGGTAAGCACAAGAACTTGCAGAAGAAGGGAACTGGTAAACGGAAGAACTTGTAGAAGAAGGGACATGGTCGTGCTTCCGTTCCTAAGTTGAAAAAGATCAATTTGTCTCACTGGACAAATAATTCTCTTATCGCTCCTTTAAATGCTTACTGGGAACTCCAACTAAAGTGGGTTCCCAAGGATAACACGTGATATGACATTCTTTTGAGAGGAAGTGGCAACAACCAGTGTCGATTCATGAATGGTGGATGCTAAAAGCACTGGATTTCCTCTCTCTCAAGGAACTTCAAGGTGGAGGTGTCATATTTGGTGATAGCAAGAAAAGGTATATTTTTTTAAAGACATGTTTGGAAATTCTATGGAATACACCATTGAGGATGTGTACAATGAAAATAATTGAAGTACAATATTTCAAGTGTTTCATAGATTTGTGATGAATGAAATTATCTGAAGTTTTTATTAGAAAGAATGTGTGGTCACAAACTTGCTCTCTCGGACGACGATCTTGATAGATGAGAGATGCAAGAACATGTATATTGGTGATATGTAAACTGCTCATTGTGACAGTCTCACATAACTTAGTGCTCGAGGTAAGAATGTTGAGGTATGACATAGGAGACGTGCTCATGTGTGTGTTGCTTTGCTGCACAAACCTGTGTCGGGGAACCTGGTCCCAGTCTGCATAAAAGGATATTTGCTGATGCAGATCAGACTATCCTTTAGGTGGAACATGCATACATTTAATCTTCCAAAGAACTTTCGGCTGGAGTGGTAAATACTACATGTTGTGTGTCCATAATGATAATATTGAGAAGTGATCTCAATATTGATGAAAGAATTATTGTGGTACACTATTCCTCCAGCAAGGCTTATAAAGGGCATACTAAAAATGGTCATACATTTATTGATGAGTCTAGAAGAGTTTAGAAGTTGCAAGATAGAAGTTTCTGAGATGGAAGAGCTGCTTCAGAATTGAAGAGATGGTTTAAACAGTGAGCTTCCTAAAGAATATTCTCGTCATGAATCCAACAATCTCACAAAAGCTGATGCAGATGATGAACCTGATGAGGGACCGGGTCCTCTAGACAGTGTTGTACAAAGATGATGCAGTTCAAACTGATAATGTGAGTGCTGAAGGTGAAAATGAAGAAACTTATAAAGCTCAGTTTGCAAGAATAAATGTATGACAACTAGATCCCCAACAAGTTGATAGTTTGTCCAAGTTCCTCTTCAAAAATGGCTTCAAGTGACGTAAGTTAAAAACCCTCTCTTTGAATACACTAGGAAAGGAGTTGCTGATTGTTCAATTGTATATCAATGAATTCATCTTTGGAGCTATCTTTTGAATTATTTTGTGAAGAGTTTGTCGCATTAATGGGTAGTCGGTTCTAAATGATCACGATGAGAGAACTCTTCTTAGACCTACAGGTTTAGGAAAACTCAAAAGGTACCGTTGGTCGTCAAGAAAAGTACATTTCTAAGCTTCTCAAATGGCTTAACATACTTCAAGTCAAGAAAATGTTACAGAGGAGCAATGTCATCATGATGTATTGCAAGCAAAATGGAAGATCGAGTGTCTTGAAAATCTTCACCACAGTCTTACGTAGGACTAGTGTGTACTCACAGTAACTTAGCTGAAGAGAAGAAGATCGCACAGCGTGATCAGGGCAATTGTTGTCTGAACAAAGAAAGGGACCCGGTACCAGATTAAAGAAGCTACTGAAAAGGTTTATGTTATGGGTGTCTGGACAATTCATACTTTTTGGGAACTAACTTGAAGCTCGATGTTGATGAACCGGGTTCAAAGACTCGACTCATATACAAAGAAATCACCTTTGAAGGCTACTAGTAGAATTTGATGAATTTTGAAGATGACAGGGGACCTGGTCCTATTCTTTCCAGTATGAGACAGTTTGAGTACGCGTACATGAAGATGCGGTGTTGGGTATCTAGTTGATGGAAAGAGTACCTCAGAAATGGCTTCTGTTACAGGCTGATCTTTTACTCATGTGGAATTAAAATGCAATATTCAGTTGCTCTTTCATCAATTGAGGCAGAGAATTTAGCAAGTGCATCTTGATGGGTTTAACTCTTGTGGATCAAGCAATATCTTGAAGATGTTAAAAAGAACTGACTAAGATAATCAATCTGATGTTGGGAATGCTGCAATATTCTTGAATGGATCCTGGCTGAAGCAATTAACTCTTTCATAATTATGAAAAGGGAGTAGGTATCCTTTATTTTCTGTTATGTTTGTTTTAGAAAGTTCAGTTTCATACCTTTTATAGGTATACACACATGGAAAAGGGGATGAAGGAAAAGGGAGGTCTGGACAGATTTAGGCAATGACATTCAAACTACAGAGAGGGACCTGATCCTTTCTAAAAGATTAGCACTCTTATCATTGCAATTTGAATTATGCATGAGAACCATTGCAATTGCCACATGTCTGTCATTCAGGAATCTGAATCATCTTTTGAGTACCAAAATGTTACTTCCTCTCTCTTTCTTTATATTCCATATTTCTTTCTATTTTCCTAGAAAAATCAATTTACCGTCAAATATAAGAGTTCATTTTTAAATTATCTTTTTTCCTCTGTCAAAACATACTTCAAGTTGTTAAACTCTTTACTCTTACTGGATATATCTCTTATAAAGATGTTTTAAGTGTGAAGAGGGACTAGGTACCCCATGAAATATGAAGAAGTGAAAAAGATGATGTCGGAAAAGGGAGAAGTTGATACTTTGAGAACTCAAAGTATTCTGTATAGGAAGGTGTCTGATTGTAAAAAAAATCTTTTTGGTTCCTCAATTGTTGTGACATACATCTCGGAGTCCTTGAGTTGTTTGTGTTACAAATCCTTCTGTTATGAGAAAATCAGGCTGGTGCTGGAAGCTATGACAGTTGCCCGTGTTAACTGGAATACTAAAATGAGTTGTCTAAAAGTCTATCTTCTGAAATAACACTATCAGAGGGACTAGGTGCCAAAACACAACTTTTTTTTTAAAAGAAAAAGTTGGCCCTGAAGGTTCAATATACAGGTTGGCTGCACAACATGCTGAACGTTAAGAGAAGATTCTGATAATGTCATGCTAAGGGATATGCTGTACTAATTCTATTCTTTCAATCCCTTGCCTCTAAATCATCCCTTCTCTTCCTACCACTCTATGTAAGTCCTCATTTCTCTCTTTGGGCATTGTTCTGGTTTTCATTTGTAACCATACTTGCAATTCTTTGATGGATGATCTTTTGTTTATGTATGTTAAATGTATTTCTATAAACTTGGTTTGCTGCTTTAACCCTTTTTTATGATGTCAAAAGGGGGAAAGTTGTTAAGGTAAGGTATGAGATCAATAGTGTTATAACTGCTTGAAGAAGACATGGTCACATCGATAGGAGAAATCAATGGTAGCTACATAAGAGATTGGTCATACTTATAGGGGGAATAAATTCTTGCTGCTTGCTACCTGACGAGGACCTGGTCCTGTCGATAGGGGGAAGAAGATTTTTGTCATCATCAAAAAGGGGGAAGATGATATGTTGATGTTTTGATGATGTGACAAACTTCGGGGATGATTAAACTCCATTTACCCCAAGAATTCTTTTTGATATGGGGAACTGATGAATAAGTATGTCATCATCAAAAAGGAGGAAAATGCTATGTTGATATTTTGATGAGTTGACAAAACTTCGAGATGATGAAACTCTAGTTACCCTGAGAATTATTTTTGATAGGGGGACCTTGTGATACGTATGTTATCATCAAAAAGCAGGAAAATGTTAGTTCGAAGCTAAGTTAAGTTGATAGCTCGAACTTGATATGAAGTTTTAATGATTTAACAAACTTATCGATCTAACAAGGAACCAAATCCTTGTTATTTGAAGTTCTGACAATGAGATGAATGATAAACTCAATGTGAGGTATAGTTGTGTTCTATCATAAAAAAGGGGGAAAATGTTATATTCTAGGTGTTTTGATGATCCTTACAAATGCAGGGACTTCTCTCATCTAGATACAAATGGGGTAAAGTGGTAAAAGGTGTCATGTAGGTGGTAGGTGAAAAAAGCAGTGTCCTACACCATTAAGAAGAGGGGACGATATTGTATGTTTCGGTATCTCACAAATGCAAGGACCTGGTCCCAGGCAGAGTTCTCTTCATCTGATACAAAATGGTATACAACTGTAAAGTTGTCCTATCAGTGGTAGGTGAGGTGCCAACGTACTGAAGCGATCAGAATGGAAGAGGTTGTCCTTTTCAAGAACTCACAGAGAAATTTTCAAGGGACCTGGTTCCCGCAAGCAAGGGACCTTGTCCCCGCAAGCAAAGGACCTGGTCCCCACAAGACTGCGACGTGAAAAGGACGAAAAGACAACTGTCAAAAAACTGCCAAGTCTGAGGGGTTAGTGCACAACTTTATATGACAGCAGGCTCTCAGCCAATAGCCTCGTCCAAAGGTTTTGTGTCCATTTGAATATAGTCTCTTCTCAAACAATACAAACACAAGTTTTTGGCAAACAAAAGTTTTGGATTACAAAAATCAAAAAGTTCAAAAAGCTAAGGCCATCTTCAAGAAGGATCCTCCTAAGAGCAACAGGGACTTGATAGAGCTGCAAGCTACTTAGTTCTCTTACGATTATTTCTTCCATGCTTACATTATTAATATGTTCCTAATCTATGAAGGATTCAGATTCTTTGGTTTGTTGAAAAGTTTAAGTTAGTTGACTCGAACTAATTTAGTAGGCAACGTTGTGTGTTGCTTAGTAAAAATCCAAAGTTATCCGAAGCATGGTGATTTGGTGGGTAACCTGTGTGTTGCTTAGTTGAATCTAAAGTTTTCTAGTGGTGATAGGTTAGTGGGTAGAGTAAAATCTGCTTAGGCTCTTCAAGCAGTAGAATTATTGCTTGGTATTGAAATTAATAACTTTTTCTCATGTTGTTGTAATTGGGTTTCACTTTTGCTTGTGAAAATTAGTGAAAATGGTTGAAAATCCTGTGTGACAGGCCGTGGTTTTACTCCCTTGAGCAAGGAGGTTTCCACGTAAACTTCTTCTGTTGTGTTTTTCATATTGTTTAATCTTCTGCACTGTTTTTGCTGTGTCAAGAGACCTGGTCCGTTGACTGGTAGTGGACGCACATATTCCAACAATCTTATAAAACCCAGCCAATGTAGTACATGACTCCATATGGTGCTAGTCTCTATACACTCAAAGAACATATGATGAAAAGTCCATGTATATTGTCCAAAGAAGGCACAATCATATGGTATATTGATACCAAACTTCTACATTCTCTCAACTAGTGCAAGTCTTTTTTTGAATGGCTAGCCAATTGATGAATTTGTATCTAGGATTGATTCTTGGATGCAAAGTTAACTCTTTCCAAGTAACTATAAGATGATCAAGCACCAGGGATATGTACATTCTTATGGATTGAAAACTTATCTCTCATTCGCACTTCTTTCAGGTGCTTGTGTAGTGTTGCACTTGATCTGATTTGCAATTTCTCTCTAACCAAGAAGCACTCTGGGGTACCCTGATTTGGCTAATGTCTCCTTTCTTGATATAGTAACTATGTACCCGTTTAACCCATAATCAATCCTTCTTCTTATCTATATCCCATAATAGTTTAAGGATTGCTTCAGAATTCCAAATGCCTAGATTCAAAACATTGAGTCCACATGCAGCTCCTAGCAGGCAAATACTTTTCCAAGAAATTAATGCCTTATTTGAGACTGTCACTGACCCTGTCCATAAGAAAGTCCTGCAAAACTGCTCAATTACCTTGATGACTCTCTTAGGAAGAAGGAAAATCTAGGCCCAATATGCATGCATTCGAAATACAACTACTTTAATGATTTTTAGCCATCCGGATAAGATTGTAATTTGGCAGACGAATAAGTCATTTTTGTTGTGATATTTTTAATCAATGGAATATTTGAATTAACTCGAAGTTTTTGAGAAGCTAGCGGCACAATAAGGTTAGGCAGAGTTCCCAGTGTGTTCCAAGGTATCCACAATGTCTTGTTTTGTGTGTTCATGCGCCCCAAGAATGTAAATTTGACTCATGTCTTTATTTCCTGTAACCGAGATGCTTCAGAAAATCTCACAAAAGCATAGTCATCAACTTTATTGATACCAAATGAGCTCTGCAATACATCAGCAAGTCATCTGCAAAACATATGTGAATGTTGTTTAGCCTTTCACACCTAGGATGATAGTTGAAATCACCATTTGATGCCATTTAGTGTAGCTCGCTTCCTAAGTACTCCATTGACAAAACAAAGCGGTAATGGGACACAGAATTAGCTATTTATAGTGACTACATAGTGTCACTGACTTAGAGTCTTTCTATAGCTCCGTGCAGCATTTGACAGCTTACTCTCTAGTATTGCAAGATCTTGTAAGTTCAAGTAAGCCCTTTATGCTAAGATCGCTAAGAGAATGAAAGGAAAGTCTTAGAGAATTTTTGAAGAAGGCTTCTATATTATTTATACTACTTCCTAGGGGGATAAAGTGTAAATAAAAATTTACTCATAAGTCCCTAAGTTATTTATACTTTGTTCCCCTTTATAGAGAATTCTACACTTTCTAGGATTTTTCAAAGTTTTCCTAAAAAATATCTAGTCATCATTCTAGAACTCTCCAAACCCTTCTAGAAAGATCTAGGGGCTTTTAGAGGTTTCTATAAACCTCTCCAAAACTCTAGACTTTTCACCCCTATCTGGATGCAAAATCTTACTGAGAATTGGCGAGACGTGACAATAGGCTATTACATAATAGGAAATTTTCATAATGACTATAATTTGAGTTTAATTGGAGATATATAACTATAATTTTGTTTAATTACGAATTATAGATACATGTCAGGAAACAAGAGAGACGAGTGAGACTAGGAGAGGAGGAGAGAGGTTGTATGCATGTTGTATCCATTGTGTTAGATTGTATCACAAATACAATTGATACAACTGATTTGTATCAAAATGAATACAATTATATTCATTTTTGGAGGAAGAGAAGAGTGTGAGATTGAGATTGAGAGAGAGAGAGAGAGAGGAGAGAGAGACAAGTGATATTCAGAGAGGAAAGAGAAAGGATGAATATATGTTTGTGTTTGTTGTATAACAAATACAATTGATATAGAATACAAAGACATTTTATACAAAAATATATATAAATATAATTGTGTGAATACAATTAATTTGTATCATATATTGAATATAATTGTATCAAATGTATTAAGAAACACAATTTGTATCGACAAATACAATTGGCAGAATACTAATTGTCATAATACAATTGATACATATACAAAATAAAGTTGATATGGAATAAAAATAAATTTGATACATAATAAAAAGGAAAACCACACAAATTGGACCCAACCCAGCATATTTAAACTTATTGGACCCACTTGCCAATTATTTTACCAGACTGTCCCCCTCCACCACATATAGCTAAAATAATTTATTTATTATTTTTCCACCATTATTCGTGGTCCTTAAATTGTGCACCAACTTTTCACTTTCTTAAACAATGGAAATGGAATTAACAACTTCTTTTTTTGTATCCTCTTTTTTTCACTCTAGTTGTTTATTGTTATTTTTTGGTAAATTTATGTTCTTTCTCTTTTCACCTAAATTTCTTTTTGTTGCTTGGTAAGATTTTTTTTTTATATTCCTTTGTTTTTTTCTTTTTTTTTTTCTGGTTTTTTTATTCTTTATTATTTTTCTTTCATAATTTTTAAATCATAATATTTATTATTTTTGCCACAATTTAGTTTCATATTTTTGGTCGTTCTATATTATCTTTTAAATTTAAGTTATATTTTATTTTGTGTTTGTATCTTATATTTTTAATTTGTTTTAGCTTGTAATGATACCATTACATTATTTATATATTGTCCTGGCATCATTTTATCATTTATTTATTCATTTATTCCCTTTCCTCCTTTTAAATAATTTATTTGTCTTGTTTTCGTTTTTTCTCTATTGGTATTTTCAATTTTTACAAAAGACAAAATAAATACAAAGATAAAACTATTATCTAACTAAATTAAGACCAATAAAAATAAAATAAAAACAATATTATATTCACTAATTTATTTATTTAACTACCCATTTGTTATTGATACCGTGGCAATATATGATATGTTGTGACAATATCAATGAGAAATGAGTTGGTTGTACATGAAAAACTATAGGAACCTTAATGATATCATAATAGTATTTTTTTTGTGCTACAAAGTCATAGTAGTATATGATTATATTGTTATGGTATCATTAAGGAATGAGAAGTTTTGAAAATAAATTAGTGATGAAAATCTTAGTGCTACCACAACAACATATTCTTATATTATGTTGGTATCATACATGATCTGAAGAGTGTTACAAAATATATGAAAATGTCCTTAATGATACCATGTTCGTATGCTATATGTTGTGATGATATCATTGAGAAAATATGAATTTCTATCTTGAACTTGTCACGACCTGGATTCTATAATCCGAATTGCAACCGGCATCGTTGACCTCTGAGAGGTCGCAGACAAGCCTCTTCTTTCATTCATCACATTCATATGGTTAATTTTAGCGAAAAATTTAAAATTTTTCGTTTATAGTTGAAGTATATATATAGAATTCATCTAAACACATATTTTAAGGAAGTTCATTGCTCATACATCAACCATCATCATGCAACTTTAAAGAAATGAAATCTCATGTCATAAGTAATACTTGCCAAAACGGCATCATTACAAGCGTCTGAATAAAATAGGAAAGAAACACTAGTGGAACATACCCCACTATTTCAAACCTACTACTAAGCAAGAAATATAAAGGCAGGCATCCTCGAATGCATGAGGACCTACCAAGTCCAGATGAAATCTCTGAGTCTGAATAGCTGCAATGATACCCTCAACGTCCACCTGAACCTGCACCTAAAATAGTAATATTGTATGCAATTAGTTTACACCTGTACTAAGTATGAGTACATGAAACAACACATAACAGTAATGCATGAACAATAATGGCTCATCCTAATCAACATGCTTTCTTAGAAGGTCAAGTCTCTTGACTTTGACTATTTCATAATAGAAAGATCATACCATGAATATGTCACACATCATACACATATAGATTCACATAAATATACATTTCATGTTTCACATAGTATACATTTCATATCCATGAGACCTTGGAATCATGGACGTAGCATTATGACATCTCATGTGAGGGCCCAACATATGGGATCTCAACCCGACGGTCTCCTTTATCTAACACAGAGTTTGCTTCATTCGCTCATTTGTACTTCACATTATTCATTTCATTCATTCATAGGCTGATGTAAACACCAGCTATACCTAAGATGAAGTTTAAGACTCTCATCGGGTTCATGAAGTGCAATGACCAAGAATGACCTTATGTCATTACTTGAATCCGGTTTCACCTCTTGATTGTCTTGCACAAGCACCTTCAGTATCATTCATTTCATTGTCTTAAATACTTTGAGGAACTTTAACCTTAACCGACATAGATCATGTGAGAATCATGAAATCCGATGTCTCCCCCATACCGAAAAGAGGTGGATTTACTGGCCAAAGTAAAACCAAAAACATGCTAGCTTTAGGGTTTCGAACCAAGCTAGTTCCCTATGTTGGAAACATAGTTCAAAGACTAGGAGATGTAAGGAGACCCATACCCACCTTGGTGGACAGTCTCATCTCATTAAATTTATGTGAACCTCCGCCCTTCCTGAAAGAAGGCATCACCACTCATAGCGAGCCTATCAGTGCCTAGTTTAAAGTTCCTATTTACATTCAATTCATACTTCATTGAAGATTGCTTCTTAGCATGAGGTAGTCATAGATCATTAGATGATTTCTCATCTCTTCTTTGCGTATTATGTGTTAATTGTCCTTACACTTATATATAGAATGTGATTGAGACTTGTCTCTTAATATTAAACATTCTCTTAGGTGAGTACTTTTAGTGACCTTTACTTAGGCTTGGTTGAGACTTGTCTCACCATTCGTATTAGCCTCTTATCTTGTTTTCACCATTTTCATTAGCATCATAGTTTAACATAATTACTCACCTCATTACGTGAATGTTCATTTCTTCATCTTGCCCTTAACTTACATCATATGCCATGCTTATGGCCTTTACTGTACTTTACACTCATGGTAGTACCCCTTCCGGGTTACTCATATCTAGTTAAGTGTTTCATGATCATTTAAGTGTATATTGTGCAAGACTTATGCATCTTGTACATTCGGCAAAAGGGGACCTGAGTTCGATCCCTATTGGCTCCATTTGGTTTTATTATTTGTAAGACTTATATGCCTCACAATTTCAGTAAAGAGGAACGGTGTTCGAATCCCTTGGGCAGCATATAATTTTTATTATTTGTGAGACTTATGTATCCCACACATTTGGACTTGAATCCGGGTTTGATTCCCCTCTCTCACACTATTTCTTTTTCTTTTAATTCAAGGCCTCTTCTCTTAGTGTTAGGACCTAGAGGTCTCAGGTTCTACCCTCAATGGCAACATTCTTTTTTTTTTACAAGTGGTTAACAGAGACGTAGTCAATTAGTATAGGCCATTAGTTCATTTCTTGAATTTAGCCTAGACGTTTATCTTAGAGTTTTACATGAACTTTTAACCAATATTTCATTCTAAAATAATGTCCATCTATCCGTAGCACCTCTTAAGTTCTAAGGCATGACACTCTAACCCAACTTCGTAATCACAGTAACTTACGATTTCGTATGTATTAACCTTTGTTGTGCAACGATTTCCTTAGTTTCTATAGTGAAGAATTTGGGTTCATTAGGGCCTTTGATTAATATTTAGTCCTTGTGGAATTAACATCAAAGTTCCTTTTTGTAATTTAGGCCATGGCCGAGAGTCTTAGACTCCAAAGAATCGGCAGCCTAACATTTTATGAAGGGACCATAACTTCATATTCTTATTCATGAACATCACGATTTCTTCTTGCATGTTAAACACACAACATTATGTAACACATAATACACATTTTCTTCAAGTAGTCTGTAACAACATAATCACATGAAAAACAACATACTTGTGCACGTGTAATCTTCAACATTAGGACGTACATAAAGACATCATAATCAGTCCTAGAACACACATTGCACACAATCACAATCATTCCTATGATCATCTACCAGATGTCATACCAACGCATGCATAAATCGTTCATAGAATCTAATGACAGGGGAATGCAACGGGGACAACCTTAGTTTTTAGATTGAAATTGAACTGAGCCTTAGGGGACTCTTGGAAAAGGGACCAAGAGAGAAGAAAACGCATATCTTTTCAGCATTTACAAACAGCCACACCCACACGTCGCAACCCACAAACAAACCTTTCTTCCGAGATTTGATTCTTGTTCCCAAGTGAAGTTCTTTACTTGAAGAACTTAGGCGTACGAATTCTTCCTTTTGTTTTTTGATGAATGCAGCCAAGAATACTTTTAGAACAGTGAGTTTACGTTTATTTTCTGTTTTTGAATTGTGAGGTAAAGCTGAAAATGTTTTTAGGTGTAATATAAAGAATTAAGAGTGGGCATGAAGCATACTCCTAGTGGGAGTCGTGCGCCCCTTTTTAGCGAGTTTGTTGTTGACTTATTCAACATAATTTAAATAATAAAATCAGATTATAATCAACATATTAAGTTACCATAATGCCCCTTTTGATTTTTTTAAAAATTTAATTTACTTATGTCGTACCTTTTTGTGCCTCCAACTCGGCTTTAACCCGAGTGTAGAGATCCGGTCAAACTCGGGTTTGACCACGGAGCTTTGACCAATTTTGACTAATTAAAAACATTATTTAATTAATTAAATATAAGCCTAGGGTAATTGCCATACTACCCCTAGCCCTGAAATTACCTTTTTACCCCTAGAACCTTTAAAACCTAGGACTAACCCTCTAAGTCCGGTTAAGACTCATCCGGGTGAATCCTAGTATTCGAGTACCCAACATGGCTGGAACCAACCCTGCCTAGCTCAACTAACTCACCAAGTTGGTTGTCTTGGCTGGTGCATAGCTTCAGATGTGTTGTTCCACGCGCATCAATCCGTGTGAACCCATCTAACCTATGCATTCTAGGTGCGTAGAGGTCTTACTTAGCATAATCATTTTCGGATTGTTACATAACTACTTATTAGTTAATGTTGTATATATAATCAATGTACAAAGCTTAATGATACTATAGTAGTATATACTATCATGGTGTCATTAATGAATAAGTACTATTTTGAATGAATGAAGAATGGAAACCTTAGTGCTACCACAACAACATATCCACATACTTGAAATAGGACCCTTCTTATTCTTTCCAACCAATAAGGTTTCATTTTCCTGACACCCCACTACCCTTCCACTTTATCAACCAACATCCCCACCCTTTGTTCTTCCTCACACCCATCACCGCGCCGCCCTCAGCCTTAACCTACAGAACTCCCTTTTTAGACGAACCCTCCACCTTTTTTATCCTTCTTCAAAATCCTCCATACCCAATTTAATTTTCATTCTTCGAATCCCCAACCACACCCCTTTTTTCTCTTTTTTCAAACACGACTCCATCCACACCTGCCTCACCCCTTTCTTCTTCTTCTCCTTCTTTTTGGAGCCCTCGTCCGTTCCACCTTTTTTCTTCTTCTTTGAAATACCCCCACCCCTTCCTTCATTTCAAATTATTCTTGCTTATTCTTAGAAGTGATGAACAAGAAATAATGAAAAATCTAACAACTTATTGTTGCTTCAAAGTCTTACTTCTGGAATGGTTTATTGAATGTAATGAACTTGAAGCTTTTTTTTAATAAAAAAACTATAAATTCTTCATCTCTTTTAAATTTTTCAATTTGTATTATTTATTAATTTGGTAATGTGTTTTAAAAATTAAATGTTATAGTCTTTTTTACGTCAAAAGTATACCCTAGACGTGACATGACATATAACATATATAAAAGTTTTATAGAGAAAAATATGGAATTCTAAACATTGTCTCAAAGTCATCTAGTACATAAGAGTTAATCGGGGCATAGTCCATACATTATGTTCAAACTTAAAGTTAAAACAAAAAAAGGGAAAACAAATTCGGTCCTCAGAATATGAGGAATCACCAATCTTCAATCACCTGTATGATATCCCATGAGGATTCACCAATCTTCAATCTTCTATATGATATCCCAAGCCACAAAAATGCGAATCTGTAAGGTCGGTCCCTACATTTAAGGAACTGTAGGAAAGAGTATGCATTAACACAAACATGTACCAAGTATGATATTCATGCATAAAAGTATGAAATCGTGCTAAAGGACATTTCATGATATGCAAAGACAAAGTAGAAACATAAGATAAGAGAGTTAGAAAATATAAAATGTAATAATGATTAATACAAGTAAAATCATTTGTGAACACATATGAGGTACTTTAAAGGTAACATTTGTTCATTATTATGGGAAGTAGCCTTAATCGACATAGAGACCATGCGAGCTATAACATGGAATCCCGGTGTCTCCCACACTAAAAATGGTTGTCCAACTTTCCAAGGGAGAACCATAAATTTGAGCTAAAGTGGATCCCCTAGCTAATGTATATCTAGACAATCATCCTATGGGGGCACATAGGTAAAGGATAAGGAGATTGCTCCTAGAAACCCGGTCTCAACTGGGGAGGGAGTCCATCTCAATATCCTCTCAGTGCTAAGCATAAATCCCACATAGTAGTTATTAATCTTAACTTGTCTTATCACAGGATAACTCCTTAAACCATGCATGAGAAAACTTTTCATAGTCCATGATCTTTTCATAATAGCTTTTAGCTCATGGTCATTCACTTTATGTTAGAGATGTCCCAAATAGTAATGGAAATAGTTTTAAAATTGTGGTATCTAATTATTGATGGCATGTCCAAATACAATACTAATCAAGACCTAATTTAGGAAAATAGCCTGAAAAGTATTGAGGGCAAAACTAGATGTCATTCATGTCATGTGGCTAAACATCATAGAACATATAGACAATCTCATATATAAGCTTACTTGAGTCATAAATATACTTTCATGAATATGCTTTATTTTTAACAATTCATAAGCTTCATCATGTCTTCAAAGTCAAACCATCTTCAAATTCATTTACATCAATTTCATAAAGAAAAGACATGCATAGTTTCATAGATTCATCTTTCATAGTTCAAGAGCCACATTATATCATCATATCTTAGAAAACCTGGGCTATGCATGATTTCATGGGAAATCAACTTTAAAATATGCAATTGCTTCGATTCAGGTACAAAAAATCATAAAAAAAAGTGAACCAATATTGAAAGGAACTCTTGATAAGTGAACAACAACCCTAACTTGATTGGGAAATATAACCTTACAAAATTAGAGAATTTAGGAACTCCATGGAGGAAAGGGAACCATGGATGAAAACTATCACACGTTGATGCCAAAAAAACTTTGAAGCAATGGAGGATTAGGAGGCTTGATCTTGAAACCATCTTGTAATACTCGAAAATCAAAGACCTAGTCTAGAGCCTCGCATGAGTGTCAAAGGTTTATAACACTGTTTTAAGGTCAATAATAATGTATAAAAGTCATTTAGGAAGTTTTAGAGTCAAAACGTCAAGGAACGTCCATGACATCCAGAGACTAGTGTAAAAGGTGCTAGTGTGCCTTAGCCTATTTCATAGGGTTTTAGGAGCCGGAATTAGATGAAATTTGATAAAAAGGTGTCTAACACATAATAGAGTAGGATTAGGGTTGAAACATCCGGGTACGACTCCCCAAGGACCACCCAAAGGGTTCCTTGAGGAGGAAACTTCAATTTTGACCCAAAGTTGTCAAATGGGTCAGTGCAGGCAGTGTCCACCTACGATTGACATTGACGGGGCGTAGATGAGACGATGGGGTATCGATGCCTCCGTTGTTGAACACTTAGTCACATTCCCGAATGTTTCAAAATGCAGGGTCTCTGACCAAAACGATGGACCTCTAGACGGTTGGTCCCAAGGCCCGTCGACTGACCTACGGACCGTAGGTCGTGGTCTCGTAGGTCAAGCCTGTAATTTTGCTGGTAAGTATTATTGAGTTCATATAATTTGTTAATTTAATTAGGGGTTTAATTACTGATTAGGTCACGGTTAATTAGGTTAATTAATTAACTATATAACCTTCCTTAAGAATAAACACAACTTAGCACCCCCGAATTCCCATACCCAAATTGCTCTTCCTTCTCTCTACTTTCTCTCACCCAAATAAGAACTTCATTTAATGTCTAGGTCAAGGTAATTAGGGAAGTAATAATAGAACTTTATCCATCAATCATCAACAATTAAAAGGTACGGGAACTTTTCACCTTTGGGATTCCTTTCCCCAAAGGGTTCTTCCAAAATTTGTTTTCAAAAGATGATTTCATATGAGTTTCTTCAAATTACGAATTTGATCTTTGAAATTGTATTTTCTATGGTTTATTTTTATTATTATTCTTATATTATGTTGTATTATGATTCAATTATGCTATTTCTTGATGAGTTAACCTAGTAGGTTGAATAGATCATGAACTTGACCCAAGTCCCTAACACTAGGTTATGAACTAGTGTTGAATTGAGTTATAGTGATGCAATTGACTCCATTATTGTGTTAATTACTATTGAATGAGGTTACTGCACCTATTATTGGATTGAATTGGTTGGTTGATGGTAAGAACAAGATGATGCCTTTATAAGGAGATTATGTAAGTCTTGATATCCTAAACTTGTGCTTCAATTATGATGGCTTGTACTTGGTGATGAAGTTCAATTGAAGTATGTATTGTAATTGGATTAAGTAGCTGTGGTATGATGATGCTATTGAAATGTCTTGATTATGTGATTTTAAGATTATGCTTAAGATGTAATGATATAAGGTTGCTTATGAAGTATCTATGTGCCTTACTCTACTATGATGATGTTAATGTGCTAATCTCACATGTGAGGGTTATACTGAAAGGTGTTCTCATGTAATTCCTATTGAGATAAGCACTATGAATGTATAAAGAGCTATCTCCTATGACCTAAACTAAGTTATGATTGTTAAATAAAAACGTTTCAAAAGGGACTTCTAGCTTAGCACCGAGTGAACTAGTAGTGAGGAGTGTCCTTTCCCAAGTAGGGAAGATAGGTTCATTATTGTATTGATGAGATTGGAAAATATAATGTATATTGCATAAGGAGGGTCCAAAACACATCTTCTAGTTCTTGAACTATGTTGCCCCCATAGGAATACTAGCTAGTGGATCCACCTAGATTCTTGTTTATGTATTGGTACTACTTTGGCAAGTAGTCCACCTTCTTTCGGTGTAGGGTTCCATGACACCGGATTCCAAATTAGATAATGTAGTCTATATTGTCTAAGGCAAGATGTTACCAAAAGTAAAATTAAGTAATAAAGTGAACTCTAACTAGGAGGACTTAAGGGGTTTGACTTTCTCTAGGTAGGGGTATGGGACTCTACCTATACATTGCACTAGTTGGACTTGAGGGAAATCCTAAGAAGTGATTCTTGTGTTTTTATGCTCTTATAAAATAAAATTTTACGCTTATGTTGGTTCTTCATGTTATTGTCATATATTGCTAAATATGAGGATGAATACTTATAATTCTATGATATGTGAATTTAGATACTGTTCATGATCCTTTGGTTAGTTTGCTTGTTTGAGTGGGGTTATGGCGCTTCACTTGAACATTGCACTAGTAGACTTGGTGAAGGGTTATGGGTAAGGTTTTTTTCTTATGTTGTAATGTTATGGACTCATGAACATGCTTTGTGGTTATGACACAATGTTAGAGTTGCATTGGCTATGAATTCTACTATGCTATATACATGTTGATTTGGTTTAACTTGAGTATGTTGGTCTTGTGTTGAATATACTTGTATCATAAGAAATGTATGATTGTTGTCTTATATGTGTTCTTGGGTTGTGCATAAGGCTTTTCAAAGTAACTTGGCATGATTTTATCAAATATACCTTCTTAGCATGATTTCTATGTTGTGTGTGCATATGTTTCCATATTTATTACAAGTGATGTGCTAACCCATATTTATCCATTTTCCCAACATTTTAGGTCCGGTCTTTGAAGGTTCGTGACCAATTTGCAAGGAAGGCTTGCATCATTTCTCCAAGTGTGGGTATGTCATCAAGTTCCGAAGATGATGCCTTTTTCTCACTCTACCTTTGTTACATTATTATAGTCTAAAGACAATCATTTCACTCATATTGTTTGAAGACATTGTTGTAAGCCATAAGTGGAATTTCTACGTTTGTGTAAGGCTATGCCCATATTGTTCTATTCTGTTTAGATGGTTTAATATGAGACATCCCTTTTAAGACTATATTGTGTATGTTATATATATATGTGACATGAAAGTAGATGACTATGTAAGATTCTTATTGCGAGGAGTCTAAGTAAACAACTTATACATATAATATGTGTAAGCGAGAGGTGTAAGTAAACCTCATGAAGTATATGTAGAAAAAAGTTTTAATTTCCGCACTTTTAATCTATGAATGTAATGACGAATGCTAAGAGTATAGTCTTAGTTCTCTTCGAGGACGCCGCCGCCGGTTGCTTCTTGTGGGTGCTCCCCGGATGTGACAAACTTTGTATTAGAGCATGAGGTTGAATCTCTTTAGGTTTGTTGTTTCATTAAACCATGTTTGTGTAGATTCTTATTCATAATTGTAAAGCGCGCCACACTTATGAATGAGACACTATGGATGCTTAGGAAATTGTCATCTTCTTGCATTTCTATGTCATGCCTGTAGTGTCTTAATATAAGGTTTCACCTAAACCTTCTATCGTGGTTATAGGTATGAATAAAAGAGCAGATGCTAGAAGGGCCAAGGAAGATATGGCTAATGTGGGGGCTCATGACAACCAAGTGCCTTCATAAGACAACCAAGTGCCTCCACTTGAAGAAGTTGCTATGGGTGAGCAAGTTCCGATTGTTCCTCCACCGATGACCGATGAAGAGATTAGGGAAGCTTTTCTACATTTTACCCAAGCCATGACCTCTCAAGTTAATTCCGTCACTTCTCAAGTCAAAGCTATGACGGCCAAGTGAATAAGGAGGTTTGAACCTCGAGTACGTCAACATGCTAGAACTATGACCTTTTGTTTGAGAGACTTTACTAGGATGAACCCACCTATGTTCTTCGGATCAAGGTCGGATGAATACCCCCAAGATTTTATCAATGAGGTCTATAAAATTCTCTATGCTATGGGTGTGACCTCGATTGAGAAGGACGAGTTGGCGGCCTATCAACTCAAATATGTGGACAAAACATGATATATAGAATGGAGACATAATAGGGCACTTAGAGGTGGTCCGGTGATTTGAGAGATCTTCAAGAGGGCTTTCCTTGATAGGTTTTTTCCTATAGAGTTGAGGGAAGCTAAGGTGGAAGAATTCATCAATCTTTGTGAAGGAGGTATGAGTGTACTTGACTACTCTTTAATATTTACTAAATTGTCCAAGTATGGTCCATTCTTGGTGTATAACCAAAGGGATGAGATGAGTTATTTTCTTACAGGAGTGTCTGAAGACTTGGTAGAAGAATGTTGTTCGGCTATGCTTCATGATAATATGAATATCTTTCGTCTCATGATTCATCCTTGACAAGTGGAAGAAGCTAGGTTAAGGAGAAAGAATGGAGAGGCCAAGAGGGTCAAGTCTTATGATGGTAGTTCTTCCATGGGGAGGTTAGAACTAGAAAACAAGCCTAGATTCAAGAACAGATTCTATAATCAAGTTCCTTCCAAATTTCCCAAAAGCTCGTGATGATAGGGTTTCTAACTCGAACTCTCAAAAGGAAATGGTACTAGTTCACTAACTAAGAAACCAACTTGTGGAAGGTGTGGTAAGAAGCATTATGGTGAGTACCTTGTTGGGACGGATAATTGCTTTGGATGTGGTAATAGTTTCCACAAGGTTAATGATTTACCTAATGTGAAGGGGCAAGACAAAAGGAGTGAGAAAGCACAAGCAAGTGGTTCTAATGTTGAGGCTCCAAGAAAAAATTGCTTTTATGCACTTTGCTCAAGGGGTGAACAAGAGAGTTCTCCCGATGTGGTGACCGGTATGTTACAAGTTTTCCCTATTGATGTTTAGGCTTTACTTGATCCTGGTGCTACAAGATATTTTTTTATTCCGTTGATAGCTAGGAAGTTTGTTATTTTTCCTGATATTCTAAATGAACATTGCATGGTAACTACCCCGGTAGGTGAAATCGGTGGTTGCAAAGAGAGTATATAGAAATTGTCATATAATGTTGCCAAATAGAGTTACTCATTTTTAATTAGTATAGCTTGATATGGTCGATTTTGATGTCATTTTGGGGATGTATTGGTTTCATCATTGTTTTGCTTCCAATAATTGTAGAATAAGAATTGTCAAATTCAAGTTTCCAAATGAACCTGTCTTAGATTGGAAGGGGGGTAATTCTATTCCTAGAGGTCATAACATTTCTTGTCTAAAGGCTTGTAAGATGATCACAAAAGGGTGTTTATACCATATTGTAAGAGTCAAAGATTTAGACTCCAAAAATCCTCCCATTGAGTTAGTCCGCATAGTAAGGAAATTTCCGGAGGTCTTTCTAATGATCTTTTCGGAATCCATCCAGAACGAAAATTGATTTTGCTATTGACTTATTACCGGATCCCAACCCCATTTCAATTCCTCAATATCAGATGGATCCGGCCGAATTTAAAGAGTTGAAGGCTCAACCCTACGACTTACTAGACAAAGGTCTCATTAGACCTCGTATTTCTCCATGGGGTGCTCTGGTATTATTTGTAAAGAAGAAGGGTGGGTCCCTTAGAATGTGAATTGATTATCGCCAACTCAATAAGGTCATTATTAAGAACAAGTATACTCTACCTCGGATTGATGACTTTTTTTGATCAACTCCAAGGGGAAAGCTACTTTTCTAAGATTGACTTGAGATCGGGGTAATACCAACTTACGGTGAGAGGCATTTTGAACTAGATTTGGTCACTATGAGTTTCTAATAATGTCCTTTGGTCTCAGTAATGCCCCGACAACGTTTATGGAACTCATGAATAGGGTGTTTCAAAGTTACCTAGATTCATTTGTCATTGTCTTCATTGACGACATTTTGGTATATTCAAAAAATGAGGGTGGACAGATGGAACATTTGAGAGATGTCTTATAAGTGCTTAAGGAAAACCAATTATTTGCCAAGAATAGTAAATGTGAATTTTGGTTTAGTTCGGTGGCATTACTTGGTCATATCATCTCTAGTGAGGTTGAGGTTGATCCTAGGGAAACCGAGCGTCCAAAAATTTGCCTAGACCATTGACTCCAACTGACATTAGAAGATTTTTGGAGCGAGATACTATAGGAGGTTTAGGGATAGGTTTGCGTCCATTGCTTCTCTCTTGATTACTTTGACCCAAAAGAGTGTGAAATTTGAGTGGTCAGAGTCATGTGAAAGAAGCTTCTAAATCTTGAAAGATAGGCTTACCTACGCTCCGGTGTTGACTTTACCAGAGGGTACCAAGGGCTTCGTTGTATATTTTAATGCATACCGAGTAGGCTTAGGGTGTGTCCTTATGCAACATGGGAAAGTAGTAGCTTATTCTTCTAGACAACTTAAGTTGCATGAGAAGAATTATCCAATTCATGATCTTGAGTTAGCGGCCGTGGTATTTTCCTTGAAAATATGGAGGCATTATTTGTATGGTGTTCATGTTGGTGTGTATACCGACAACATAAGTCTTCAACATGTGTTTACTCAAAAAAATTTAAATCTCCGACAATGAAGGTCGTTAGAATTGTTGAAAGGTTATGACATAAGTGTTCTCTACCACTCTGGAAAAGCCAATGTTGTTGTGGATGCTCTAAGTCGTATGACCATGGGTAGTGTTTCTCATGCAGAGGAAGCCAAGAAAAACCTAGTGAAAGATATTCATTTGTTGGCTTGTTTGGGTGTTATATTGAAAGATTCTCCAAATGGTGTTTTTATGGTCCATTATAACTCCGAATCATCTTTGGTGGTTGAGGTGAAGTCTAAGCAACATCTTGATCACTCATGATGGAATTGAAGGAATCAATTCTTGGTAAGCTTAATGAGTCATTTTCCTTAAGGCGGGATGGTGTCTTGAGGTATCAAGGAAGGTTGTGTGTGCCTAATGTTGATGACTTGAGAAACCGAATTCTTTGGGAAGCTCATGGTTCCCTTATTCCATTCATCGGAATTATACAAAGATGAATCATCACCTTAGAGAAGTGTTTTGGTGGGAAGGCTTGAAAAGGGACATAGCGGAATTGTTGCTAAATGTTCAAATTGCCAACAGGTGAAAGCCGAGCACCAAAAGCCAAGTGGGTTACTTCAAGAAATAAAAGTTCCCACTTCGAAATGGGAAGACATTAATATGGACTTCGTGGTAGGTTTGCCTCGGACTCAAAGGCAAAATGACTCTATATAACCAGATCACTTAACCTTCACATCTGAATTAAGAGATTATTATGAATCATCTCAAACAATGATGCCTCCATCCTTGGAATCAACCAACCGAACACCCAATCAAGCTATTCTATGAAAATCATCAAATAACTCCTTCTTACAACATATACCTAAGTAACAACACCCATCACTAGTCTATAAGAGTATCATCAACCATATTCACCTTACTTGAATGTTAATTGACATTGGTATTACAATTCTTTTCCAACTAAAGCTATCTTCTTTGCTGAAAATCATTTTGCTTGAACACGTATTCAAACACTTATGATTGGTGAACACAGCCCCATAACACCTTAAAGGTAATGTTTCTAAAAATGTAAGGCAAAAACCATCACTTTTAACTCTAATTCGTGAGTCAATTTGTTTTCATGCACTTTCAATTGCCTTAAAGCATAAGAAATGAGTTTCTCATGCTGCATCAAAACAAAATGTCATGACCGGAGATCACCCCTTGTCGCAACCGCTGTTTTCGTCCTCGAAGAGGCCTTAGATAATCCCTTAGCATCAATCATTACATCATAGGTAGGACAAAAACTGAATAAAATTAAATCTTTTCATTTCAAGTTCAACTTCACTTCACATATATCAAAAATAGAATCTATACGTGTCTCATGTTACCATCTAAAGATTAAAGTATGAGAATTGGGACTTAGCGCTTACATCAACAAAGAAGTATTACAATAGGAATTACAAAAAATTCTTTGAATAAGGAAAATGAAATTAGAATCAAGCATCTCCATTCTCGGACTTGAGGATTAACTAACATGGGAATAACAATCCAAGTCAAGAACGGACTAGAAACACTTCAATGGCTCGAACCTACACTTTGTGTAGAGAATTGGACAAGTATGGGTTAGTACAAACTACATGTACTAAGTATGGAAACATATGCAAGTAAAACATTTTAAAAATCATGAACAAAGGGAAATTTGTTTATAAGCATGCTAATTTCACTTTAAAAGACTTTATGCACAACCCAAGAACATATACAAGTCCATATCACAACAACAATAACAAACCATATTCATATTCATGCTCAAGAGTAACGTAATGATAAATCCATAGTTAAGATTTCATCTTTAGAGTCTATTTCATCAATAAATCACCATACCATACTCATAACCCCAATGCAAGTCTACTAGTACAATGTGTATGTGAAGCCCCATAACCCACTTAAACCAAGTAAAGTAACAAAGAGATTATAAGCCTTGTCTTTTAACTCATACATCATCCTAACAAGTTAATAACATGCATAATAATTTAGACGAACATCATCTATATCAAGTGAAACAAACATCTCATATCATATGTACTTAAAGAACCCACCCTAGAATTCCCTTCAAGGTCCATTTGTGCAATGTATAGGTAAAGTCCCATACCCTTACCTACTCTAAGTAACACCTCTTAAGTAGTCCTCGTTAGAGTTCATGTTATTACCTTCATTCGTTCATTTTAACATTCGGGAAACTTTGCCATAACCGACATAGACAATGTGAGCTAACATGAAATCTGGTGTCATCCCGTCACATCGAAAGGAGGGTGTCCTACTTGCCAAGGTAGGGCATATACATTTTATATAACATATAGGTGGATACACTAGCTAAGGTTTATATGGGGGAACATGGTTAAGGAACTAAGAGGTTGTTACTAGAAGCCCTCTTTATGCTAACTAGAATTGTAGTTTCCACCTCATGAGAAAACATAATGTGAACCTCCCTTTCTTTGTGAAGAAACACCTCTCAATGTCGAGTTCACTCAGTGCTAAGATAAATTCCATTTTTGAAGTATCTTCAAGTCTTTCTTAACATTAATTCATAACATAGGTCATAAGAGTTTAACCTCTCGTATGACATGTTCATAACTCATAGTTTTCCAAATGAGAAAACCCTTTCATCCCAAAATCAACATCATGTGAGAACATTACATCATATCATAGTAATATGATGTACATGATTATTACCTTTATGACCTCATAATAGCACACCTATCATCATCTCACAACCATCATATTCATAGCATGACAATACGTTCATAACTTCATCATTCATACTTCAATTAAGCAACATTGCCAAAGATAAGGCAACAATACTACAATAACATGTTCATGACCTTGAACATCTCACAAATGGCCTCCAAGAAATCTATTCAAGACTTCATCCAAAATCAATGATATTTACCCATCAAATTAATTATCATCATCATACAATAGTCTATTATACAAGAACATATTCAATTACATCGCCTCTAATCATTAATCAACATATTTCAAGAGTTAGGGTTAAGAAAAGAGGGACATTCGTGGGTTCTTAAGGAATAAGGTAAAAACCCAAAAAATACATACTATAAGGAAATTCATGATATACTAACACAATTAACACAAATATAACAAATGATTTATTTATCATCGTAATCAAAATTACCAAACAAGATCTAAGATTTATGAAATTGGGGAATAGCATGGGTCCAATGGAATTTCAAGTGAACAACAACAATTACCCATCATTATAAACCTAAAAAACCCTAAGTAATCATAACACATCATAATTGATCCATAATTTTGGTTTTAAAAGAAGAGCCATGTGTAGAGAAAAATCCTTGATTTTGGGGGATTACGAAAATATCTTTGAAGGGGCCTCTTGGGAAAAGGAATCACAAGAGTGAATGAATCATACCTTAATGAAGACTTAGCCACTAAATTGAGTATAAAACTTGGAGAACTGATCTTCTTCTTGAAGCTCCAATGTCCTTTAATGGAGGATTGGGTAGAGAGAGAATTTAGAGAGAAGTGAGAGCAATTGTGTTTTCAATTTGGGGATTTGTTTTAGATGGGTAAGAGTGGGGTAAAACTGACTTAATCAGTATATAACCATCCCCTAAAATAATCAAAGCACCCCTCACTTAGTTAAAACTTTTAATTAAGGCAAACTTGACTTTAATTTTTAAAATATTTTTGGTGGAACAAGTTCGCATAGTGGAGGTGTTCCGCCTAAGTTTCTAGAAATTAATTTTTGGGACAAGGAGTCTGCGACAATGTCCGTGCTGGGACCAACATTTTGTCCCTGGAGTTAGTCCGCAACGCGGACATGCTTCCTCCAAGCACAATGCTAGCTACCTTTGGCAGCTTGTTGGCCAATTTGGATCCTCTTCAAGGGCCCCTAGGATGGTCCTTGTGGGGTCGCATCTGAACGTTTTGATCCTAAAAATATTATTTTACCCATTTAAAGTTTTTTTACAAGTTTTAAATTTTATACGACACTCTCAAACCTTCACAAGAACTAAGGGCACCTACTAGTTCAATTTCACTAGTTTTCGGACGTCATGGTCGTTCCTTGACGTTTAGACTTTAGTACTTGAAGATCAACTTAATTACATTATTTTAGGTCTGGAAACACCATTTTTACCATTGTTCATTAGGTGAGGCTCTATCCTAGGTCATTTTATTTCCTAGGTATAATACAGAACCACAAAACATCCACGAGGCATTATAATATACCATAAAACCATCCGATCATTTTTATTATGTCAAAATAGGGGATAAAGTGAGTCTATTTTTCAACTCTTGGAAAATTTTCTCACAAGCTTCAGACAATTGAAAATTTCATAGTTTTTGGAGTTGATGTATAGAGGGAAGTCTTGGATCGTGACAAATTTGATATATAGAGCATCAAGTTTAAAGAGCCGTAAGGTTTCTTGAAAGCCACATTTACTGGAGTGTTTTTCATTAGTATAAGGCTTGTCAAATTTATTTATAGGAAGAGACAAGAATTTAAAAAACTTCACTTCTTTATTTATTCTAAACTTATGTGATAGAATTGAGTTCTAATTCTTGTTTTATGCTTTTTTCAGAACATGCCTCATAGAAGAATTCCATTGAGAAGGAACATGGATTTTGAAAGTGAAGTTCCTCAAGCTCAAAATTGAAATTTTGAACGAGAATGTATCAAATGGAGAATTTAGGATTTTTACAAAGTGTTGTACCAAGTTCTGACAACACAAGATAATAGAGAGGTTGTAGTCCCCATGAACCCAAATGTGGGTACGACAAAGAAAAGGATTCTAGACTTCATGATGATGAATCTTCTAGAATTCCATTGTTTGAAAGTAGATGAATATCCATAAGATTTTGTTGAAGAAATCCAAATGATTGTGGACATTATATGTATGACTGGTTGAAAAGGTGTACTTGTCTGCTTACCAATTAAAAGGGGGTTGGTTGCTCAACCGTGGTTTTTTCAATGGAAGGAAGAGAGGGATAGTGATGTGGGTCCCTTGAACTGGGAAATGTTCAATGAATCATTTCTAGATCACTTTTTCCCCTTGATATGAGGGAGGATAATTTCAAGGGTTCATAAAACTAAGGCAATGTAGTATGAGTGTGAAATAATACTCTATGAAGTTTACTAAATTGCCAAAGTATTCTCCGACAATGATTACTTATTCTAGAACTCGTATGAGTAAGTTTGTTTCTGGTGATTCAGAAATGATGGTCAAAGAGTGTAGAACAACCATGTTTATTAAAGAGATGGATTTTTGGAGATTGACGACTCATGCTAAACAAATGGAGTAGGAAAATCTCAAAGAGAGTGCCAGAGAAACAAAGAGGGCAAGGACACATCGCGGTGATTTCTCTCTTTCAAGGTTCGGCGAAAGTGGTCATTCTCAGTTTCGACAGAAGTTCTCTAGCTTGAATTCATTTAGCGCTCTTATTCGAAGGTTCAATAAGAATAGCGTGTCTAACACTATGCCACAAGAGTTATTTCCTAGAGGTCAAACTTTCTCCGATGTCTGAGATGTGGGAAGAATCATCTAAGATATTTCTTATCCAGGTCTTGTATATGTTTTGATTATGGTAAGGTGATTAATGTCGTTTCAAAGACACTTCATTCAATTCTAAGCGTCAATGGTCCTTAATCAGTATATAACCCAACTAAGTAGGTTGGGGTCGAATCCCACAAGGAGCGGTACGTGTTTGATAATCAATCGAGAGGTGTGACTAAGGTCAAATCAGTCATAGGAATAGACATTATTGAATAAAGACATCATTCAAATTAGTAGATGGCATGAATGTCAAATAGGGGTTTTAGTTTTGCTTAAGAACTACAAACAGTGGAAGATAATACGAAATAACAATAATGAGACATGTTCTCGGGATGTGATTAGATTATAGGCTAATATAAACAAATGGGTAATTTCAATTATTAGAAAATACTAAATTATTAGTGGGTAAGCTCTCAAACAATATACCCCGAATCAAGTGAATTTTTGTCAAACAACAACAAGGATGCAAAATAAGAACAACCCACACCTTTGTCTATTTACTGTCGAGCTGAGTGTGTGGATTGAATTTAGGGTTCACTATCTCAAGCTGAACTCAGGTCAATCCATTACCCACTGACTATTAATCAATAATCTTAGTTTTAAGACCTCTCTCTCTCTCTCTAGAGTAAGCCAAAAGACAAGGGTAGAACTGCATTTTCAATTACGATTATTAAATTAAACCATATTAAATGATTGAACACACTTCTAAATAGAACTTAAACTAGGAATTAGAAATACCATAAACTAGATCATCCCATTATCCCATAATCACACCCAAAGAATTGGGGTTATAGCTAGACATCATAAAAAGACAAAACTGATTACCAAATTCAGTTTCCATCAAATGGGTACGATTAATTTAGTCCTTAATATGATCTAAATTGAATAATTTCAATGACCCACTTCCAATTTCTTAAAAGTGAGAAACTTTAACTTTTCAAAAGCTCAAAGAAAACTAGAGAAAACTCAATAATAAAACTACTGCAAAGAGTAGTTTTTTCCGAAGATTAAAAAAAGATTAGAAAAACCCCCTGAACTAGATGTCAAAAATGTATTTAGTCATAAAAAATGTAATTATTGTCACATCAGATGAGCACCCCCTAAATGTAACCGGCGTCATCGTCCTCATACAGAACAAAGACTATCCTATTAGCATTTGTCATTACATTTCATAGGTTATAAAGTGCGGAAAATTTTATGGTTTTCATATACTTCTGCATTATGAGGTTTAGATAGACCTCTCACTTACACGTAATATATACATAGGGAGTTTGCTTAGACTCCTCGCATAGGAAGCTTACATAGGCTTCTACTTTTGTCACATATACAACATAAACAACATAAAGTATAATAGATATGTATCATATAAAACCATCTAAGTCGGAATAGAACAATTCGGGCATAGCCCTTACACAAATGTATAATTGCCACTTAGGGCATACAACAATGTCTTGAACGATAAGCGTGAAACGAATGTCTTTTAGAGCCTAGCATGAGAGTATAATAGTTGTAACACTGCATTAAGGTCAAATATAATGTATATAAGTCAATTAGGAAGTTTTAGAATCAAAACGGTCAAGGAATGTCCATGACGTCCAGAAATTAGTCCAAGAGGTGCTAGCGTGCCTTAGTCTATTTGACAGGGTTTTAAGAGTCGAAAAATTATGAAATTTGGTGAAAAGGTGTATAAAACTTATTAGAGTTGTTATATAGTTGAAACATCCTGGTAAGACTCCCCAAGGACCAATTGGAGGTTCTTTGAGGAGGACCATTGCATTTTGGCTAAATGTTGTCTAGGACTTTAGCCATCGACCATTGCAGGCTACGAGGCATGGCCTGACCGACGGAGTGTCGATGGCCACCGTCGATGGTCCCTTATACAATTTTTTAGTGGTCATTTTGTCAAGTCTCTTACAAAAATGACGGATGTGAAACACGGAAGGGACACTGGTCGTCGACTGACCTACAACTCTTAGGTCGTGGTCTCGTAGGTCAGGTAACTGTTTTGACTGCCATGTTTTAATTAGTCAAATTAATTAATAATGTTTTTAGTTAATTAGTTAGGGGTTAATGGAGGCATAATTAAGTTAGTTAATGACTTACATAAATCCCCTAACCTAATTAAATTAACCCAACCATCATATTTTCCAAAACCCAATTGCTCTTCCTTGTCTCTCCCAAATAGAAGAACTCCATTGAAAGATAGGTCAAGGTATAAGGGAATAAATAAGGGGATTTTTATTCATCATTCTCCATTAATTAACAAGGTGTTAGATTCCTTTCCCCAAAGGGTTCCTTCAAATTGATTTAAAAAAACAGGAGTTTCAAGTGGGTTTTCTTCTATACGAATTTGATCTTCTTTGTTGTATTGTCTATGGTTTATTTTAATTATTATACTTAGATTATGATGTATTATGATTCACTTATGCTAGTTCTTCATGAACTAACCTAGGTTGTGAAGTAGATCATGAATTTGACCCAAGTCCCTAACCCTAGGCTATGAACTAGTGATGAATTGTTGTGTAGCGATTCAATTGACTTCATTATTGTGTTAATTCCTATTGTGTTGAGATATTACACCCATTTTTGGGTTGAAAGGTATGGTTTATGGTAAAACCTTGATGATGGCTTGTGAAGGATATTGGGGTAAGTCTTGTGATCTCTATTTTTTACGTCAATTATGATTACTTGTGTTTAGTGATGAAGTTATAATAAAGTATACCTGATGATAAGATTTATTCGGGTTGGTATGATGTTGAATTGGAATGTTTTGAATTATAGATTTTGAGTTGTTGGCTAAGATACAATGATATAAGGATGGTGATGACTTATCTATGTGCCTGTCACACCCCTTTTTCGCGCAACGGCGTAAGGGTTTTTCCAATTTAAGTGATGTAATTAAATAGGGGATTATTTTAGTTTTTTCAGAGTCGCCACTTGGAATTGAGTTACGGTGTTCCAAGTCACCTTTTATTTAATCCCTAATCAAAAGGAAATGACTCTTTGTTTGGTCTGCGAAGCAGTTTGGGTAAGGAATTCTATTGACCGAGGGGAAGGTGTTAGACATCCCTCGAGTACCGTGGTTCTAGCATGGTCGCTTTATGGACTTTTATGACTTAAACTAATTTTTGAATATTATATTATTAAGACAACTGTATTTACCCTCATTCTTTGATTTATATTAACATATTTAAAACTGCACTATTTTATAAACATGTGAAGTTTTTACACATTTTTTACTAATTATTTATTTATTTTTCATGCTTTCAACATTTGCCTACTTCTTAATTTCTCTCTTTTAATTTTTTTTATTTTTTTCTATTGTATTTTTGTTTCTCCCTTCTTATTTCTTTTATACTAATTTTTCACGTTTTTTTCCTTGTTTAACTTTCCTTATGTTTTTTTTTTGTTTTTTTTTTACATTGATTTTTCTTGTTTTTCTTTTCTTACCCTTTTTAATAGTTTTTTTTAATGATAATAATAAAATATTTTATATATTTTTAACACTATACTTTTTGCATCTTTTTATTTTTAAAGTATTTATTTTTTTCGTGTACATTTTTTTTCAATCTTTTTATTATATATATATATTTTTAATTTTATTATTCTTTTTATAATTCGAACGTTCCTTCTTCAATACTTTTCTTTTCTTTTCTTATTTTTTTTTCTCCCATCTTTCTCTTTTTTTGTCATCAATACATATATGTAGGTAGGTAATGTTTACATTGTTTTTGTTTTATTTTTCATTTCTTATTATTTGAAAGAAAAAAAAAAGTAAGCATATTATAACAATTCAATAATTATTTTTTCAGTATAATATTCGATAGTCTTCTTTAGATGATTATTAACATTAGCATTAAATAAATTGCAAATCAACTCTATCTCACAAATTTTCTCATTCAATATTATCATAAACTATTTTACTAATCTAGTATATTTAGGCACAAACAAAGAGATTATGTTTTAAACAATTAAATTTATATTCACAATAAAGTATGCATACTAAAAATTATAAGGGGAAATAAATAAACAAATAAATAAATATGAATCATACTGTCGGAATTAACTTTATAGATTATATGGAACATGCAATCATTTAAATAATTTTTCTCATGCTTCAATTTAACAAATATATAAAAATAAGTTTTCTTTTAAAAAAATAAATATTAATTACTATGATTAAATAGGAGCAAGAACGATTTCACCAGATACTAGCCATAAAGATTAAAATACGATACTATACATAATTTGTTCTAATTTTAACAATATATACATATTTACCGTATTTCAATATTATAATGAAAAGGTTGAACCAACCTAGAACTTGATTAAATTCATAACATGAAAAATAAATACCACATGATCATGAATATAATATTATAAATGAATATTGAATAATACCTTTTGCGAAAATCAAATTCAAGGAAATGATATAAGGGAAAATTACATAAATTAATACATTTTAAAAAATAATTACTGATTTTAGCGATACTTTTTGTTTATTACCATTTATAGCAATGCTTTGTTAAATCTGTAATATGTATTAAAAGTGAATTATGTATGCAATATATATGAATTATATTTGTTTTTTGAAATATATCATGTTTGTTTGGTAAAAAATTGTCACATTGTATTATAAGTGTATTAAAATGTGTGATAAATGTATTATTCATCATTAAAATTTGTATTATATGTGAATAATAAATTGTTCTTTGTAATATGTATTAAACTTGTATTATAAATGAATTAAAAGTGATCAAGTGAGGTAAAAATATTATTGCTATAAATGGTAAATATTTTTTTATTATAGTATATTTATGTAAGTTTCCCTA
>NC_028637.1:56009316-56030315 GCF_001406875.1 Solanum pennellii
TATATATATATATATAAACAATCAAAATAAACTTATCTAATAAAATTATACTTATGTTGTTTATTCTTAAATCTTTTAAATAAACTTAATGAAAATAATAAAAAAGTCAAAAATATTTAATTTAGATTGATAAAATTATTTATGCTCTAAAAATTGGTGTTAAACTTTAAAATTCGATCAAAAATTACATGTCTACAGTTTGCCCCTCTTTGACTAGAAATATAAAGTGTTTTCAGACAAAGAAGTAGACAAAGTGACAAGTTTTGACCGAACTCTTATTTGAAAGACCAAAATTGTGCGATCGAGTCCTTGTTTTGGACATCCTACATATCCCGGGTGATAAGGGAATCATGCCACATGTAGTTCGAGGAGATAAAGTGATGAATTGGAAGTTAAGTGAGGTTCCATCGAGGCTCCAGATCGCGGCTCTTATCCTTACATAAAAATTGAAAACTATTAGTCAAAAGAAAAACAAATGTACAAACTTCTATCCACGCAGCTTTTCTTGAATCTTCACTTGAATTTTGACTTTAAGATATCACCTTGATTTTTGAGTAAATATCTTAACTTAGAATTGGAATGGCGGTTGAACTTCCCACTTAGACGGAACTTTTGACATTCTTCGAAATGACAACTTGAAAAATGCTCTTGAATAAATGCGTGTTTTCTTGATCAAAAGTTTACTAGTAAACGATGTGTGGAAGTCAGGCTGCTACATGCATTGAAGAAGCTAATTCTAACCATCATGGAATTGATTATTCTAAAAAATTTGAAACTTTGTTCTTGAATTTCAAATCCAGGTCTCGCTTGAGAAAACCTGAGAACCACCACAATCAAACAAAAAATAATAAATAAAATTTTTTGCCCCAGTTTTCACTGGGAAATTTTTTTGTGAGTTATTAGCAAATATAAATATAAAACATAAACTTCGGCTAGGAAGTGTTTATTTCAGGAGAAAATAAAACTAAAAATCTAGACTAGGAAGTGTTAATCCTATGAGAAAGTAATCTAATCCCATTATTCAGGAGGGTCCTGCTAGTCCCATTATCTAGGAGGGTCCTGCTAGTCCTATTATTCATGGGGGTCCTGCTAATCCCATTATCCAGGAGGGTCCTGCTAGTCCCATTATCCAGGAGGGTCCTGCTAGTCCCGTTATCCAGGAGGGTCCTGTTAGTCCTATTATCCTGGAGGGTCCTGCTAGTCCCATTATCCAGGAGGGTCCTGTTAGTCCCATTATCCAGGAGGGTCCTGCTAGTCCCATTATCTAGGAGGGTCCTGCTAATCCCATTATCCAGAGGGTCCTGCTAGTCCCATTGTCCAGGAGGGTCCTGCTAGTCCCATTATCCAGGAGGGTCCTGCTAATAAAGTTTTCAACAAACTAATAATACCAACGAAACATTGTGAATGCTATCTTCATTATTTGGAAGTTCCTTCAAGGAGAAAAATAATAATAATAGTAATAAAAAATAAATATTCCAACATTCAAATAATTGCTATTTTGATATATATTAGCCAACTTTCATATAATATTCCACAAGTCTTTATTGTAGGGTTTCCATTTCGCTCGCTGCAGACTAGGTTGAACATCTAGGTTCCTCGAATCCTCAATCTTGAAACAACTTGTGTCCCTGCTTCAACAAAGAAAATTTGTGAGTTTGAAAAGGTGGTGGTTGGTTTGTGGTTCCATCTTTCGACAAGGGCGGCTCGAACACTTATGACGCTTTGGTTGTTTCCAATGGTCAATACTTCTTATTGAGTGATAGTACTTTCATCCACATTTGCTTATTTTGCGACCTAAATCCAATGTCTTTATCTCATAACACTCATTGTTTAGCCTTCATAGAATCAGAGAATTTTCGAATTCAACACTTGAAGACAGATTATAACTCAGTAGCCTGATGCTTCTCCTAGTACCGTTTAGAGACTTGGTAGAGAGTCTTGAAATTCTTTCCTAGTTTTTTGACAAAGATCGACTCAAATACATACCAAAAAAAATGACGAAAAAAGTATAAGAAAATTACGAAATATATGAGAATAAAAGAAAAGATTCGATGAAGACTTTTTTTTAGTAAGAAGAAGAAAGAAAAACTTATCTGAGTGTGGGAGCCGAGTCTACTGATCATGCCATGCAATTTGAATTGATTTCCAGACTTGTCTATCCAATCTATTCATCAACCATGATTGATTATTCAATCTCGATGCGGAATCCCAACACTTAATGAAGCCATAAATAATTTGAACCCTTATAGACTTTGTGATATTCATGAAGGTCTTTGCCGCTAAAACTCTGTCATGTTAATTGCTCCAGCTCACGTCTGCCTTATGGTGCATGTCATATTTTTCACCAATAAGACTCTTTGATTTTCAACTCCTTTTCGCCTTACGGTGCCCACTTAGGGTTTTCACCATTAAGACTCTCTCATTTTTATTTCTTTTTACTCACATTTGTCTTATGGCGCCCATTCAGGATTTTTACCTACCCTTAACCGACTTACTCTCGACATATCAAGGGTTGATGAAAAGACTTTTTTTTAACTATAGATGATGGGGTTGATTTTGAGCTTTGAGATGAGAGACCGAATGAATAAACAAACGAATTTTGCCCCAGTATACTACAAATATGAGTTTTTGGATTTGTATTTGGTTGAACCGAACCCAATATAAGGGCTGCCTACGTATCTTGCCGAAACAAGAATCAGGTCAAACGTAGTTCAGGCAATTTGTTTTTGTTTTTGTTTTTGTTTTTGTTTTGTTTTTTTTGTTTTTTTTTTGAAAAGTCAAGGAAACAGCATAACCAAGAGATCCCATTGAATCAACCCTTGAAATGTCGAGCCCAAACATAAGGGTTTCTAATGTTGAAACTCAATCATATGTAATACCTTTTCACAGCATCAGCATTGACAACCGTTTCTGTCACTTTGCCTTCTATATCTGCTAAGTAAAGAGCACCATTAGGTAATACCCTTTTAACAACGAATGGTCCTCTCCAATTTGGAGAAAATTTGCTTTTGGTTTCAGCATGATGTGGCAAAATGCGTCTCAACACTAATTGACCCTCTTCAAAATGTCTGGGACGCACCTTTTTGTTGTATGCCCGTGCAATTCTTTTCTGATATAATTGTCCATGACATACTGATGTCAGACGCTTCTCATCAATCAAACTTAATTGCTCTAGCCGAGTTTTGATCCACTCATCATCATCAATTTCAGCCTCCACAACAATTCGTAAAGATGGGATTTCAATCTCTGCAGGTATAACTGCCTCAGTCCCGTATACCAGTGAATATGGGGTAGCGCCCACTGACGTACGGACTGTAGTGCGATAACCCAACAAAGCAAAAGGCAACTTTTCATGCCATTGTCGAGAACTTTGCAGCATCTTACGAAGTATCTTTTTTATATTTTTTTTAGCAGCTTCTACAGCCCCGTTTTCCTTTGGGCGATACGGAATCGAATTTCGATGCTCAATCTTAAATTGGTAGCATACCACTTGCATTAAGAGGCTGTTGAGATTTGCGGCGTTGTCAGTTATAATCACCTTTGGAATACCAAACCGACGGATGATGTTGAAATGGATGAAATCCACCACGACCTTCTTGTTCACTGACTTGAAAGTTACTGCTTCCACCCACTTTGTAAAATAATCAATAGCCACCAAGATGAACCTGTGACCATTTGATGCTTTTGGTTCTATCGGTCCAATCACATCCATTCCCCATGCCACGAAAGGCCATGGAGCGGACATTGCATGCAACTCAGAAGGGGGAGAATGTATCAAATCACCATGTATTTGACATTCACGACATTTACGAACAAATCGTATGGAATCCCGCTCCATGGTGAGCCAATAAAATCCTGCTCGAAGTATCTTCTTAGCTAGACATATCCATTGATATGGGGTCCACAAACTCCTGAGTGTACTTCAATCATGATTGTGGAAGCCTCTTGAGCATTTACACACCTTAGAAGACCTAAATCGGGTGTCTTCTTGTACAGTATGCCTCGCTTAAGAAAAAACCCCTTGCTAATCGTCGAATAGTCCTTTTTTGATTACTAGTTACATCTGACGGACATTCTCCAGACTGAAGATATGTTTTGATATCATGAAACCAAGTCTTACCATCAAATTCCTCCTCAATCATGTTGCAATAAGCATGTTGATCACGAATTTGTATGTATAAAGGGTCTATATGGGCGTCATCAGGGTGTTGGAGCATCGAAGATAAAGTGGCGAAGATAAAGTGGCCAATGCATCTGCAATCTCATTGTGCATTCTGGGAACGTGTCTAAACTTTATCGACACGAATCGTTGACAAAGACCTTGTAAACAATGTTGACATGGTATGAGCTTTGGGTCTCGAGTTTCCCATTCTCCTTGAATTTGATGAACTAGTAAGTCTGAGTCTCCTAACACTAACAATTCTTGGACGCCCATGTCAACAACTAACCTCAGACCCAAAATGCCGCTTTGTACTCAGACATATTATTAGTAAGATAGAATCTACGTTGGGCTGATATAGGGTAATATTCCCTTGATTTAGACATAAGAACAACTCCTATTCCAACTCCTTTCCTGTTAGAGGCACCATCAAAGAATAACTTCCGACCTTGATCGTTATCGTTAATAACATCATCGATACAAGATATCTCTTCATCTGGAAAATAGGTTTTAAGTGGTTCATATTCTTCATCAACAGGGTTCTCTGCCAAATGATCTGCCAATGCTTGAGCTTTCATTGCGGTCCGCGTTATATAGATCATGTCAAACTCTGTGAGCAATATTTTTTATTTCGCAAGCCTGCCTGTGGGCATGGTCTTTTGAAAAATATATTTCAACGGATCCATACGAGAGATGATATAAGTAGTGTAAGATGAAATATAATGTTTCAACTTCTGTGCTACCCAAGTTAGGGCACAACACGTTCTTTCAAGAAGGGTGTACTTTGCTTCGTAAACGGTAAACTTCTTGCTGAGGTTATAAATGGCCCGCTCTTTCTTCCCAGTGTCATCATGCTGACCCAGTACACAACAAAAATAATTATCCAGTACTGACATATACAATATCAAAGGTCTTCCCGGCTCCGGAGGAACCAACACAGGGGGATTCGATAGGTAGTTCTTAATTCTTTCAAAAGCTTCTCGACATTCTTCGGTCCACTCGACTGTGGCATTCTTTTTCAACAACTGAAAGATAGGCTCACAAGTTGTTGTGAGTTGAGCAATGAATCTGCTGATGTAGTTTAACCTTTCTAGAAGGCTCATAACCTCAGTTTTGTTCTTTGGAGGTGGCAATTCTTGAATTGCTTTTAATTTTTGAAGGATCCAACTCGATACCTCTTCGACTGACTATAAACCGCAAAAGCTTCCCCGATGGTACTCTAAATACACATTTTGCAGGATTAAGCTTGAGATTATATCTGCGGAGCCTTTTGAAGAATCTCCTTAAGTCTTTCACATGATCTGACTGTTTTTTAGATTTAATGATAACATCATCNATTATACCTGCGGAGCCTTTCGAAGAATCTACTTAAGTCTTTCACATGATTTGACTGTTTTTTAGATTTAAGGATAACATCATCCACATAAACTTCAATTTCTCTATGCATCATATCGTGAAACATGGTTGTCATTGCTCTCATATAAGTTGCCCCTGCATTTTTTAATCCAAAAGGCATAACACGATAACAATATGTACCCCATGGAGTGATAAAANCATGGAGTGGTAAATTTCTGCATCTTCATCATCCATATTAATCTGATGGTAGCCCGCATAACAATCCACAAAAGATGCAACCTCATGTTTAGCCCAATTATCCAACAAAATATGGATGTTAGGCAAAGGAAAATCATCTTTTGGACTTACCTTATTCAAATCACGATAATCAACACACATTCGAACTTTGCCGTCTTTCTTAGGGACGGTACGATATTGGCTAACCAAGAAGGATATTGAGAGACTTGAATGACTTTGGCCTCAAGTTGTTTTGTGATCTCCTCTTTAATTATTACACTCATGTCCGTTTTAAGTTTTCTCAACTTCTGCTTTCTCGGAGGAAAATTAGGATCAATTGGCAACTTGTGAACAACCATGTCAGTGCTTAATCCAGGCATGTCATCATAAGATGACGCAAAAACATATTTGTAATCGAACAGGGCCTTGATTATATCGTCCTTTTGATGTCGAACATGTACACTTATCTTAGTCTGCTTAATAATTTCCTGATCCCCCAAATTTGTCGTCTCAGTTTCACTCATGTTTGGATTTGACTTATTTTCAAAATGATTGAAATCCCTCCTTACTTCTTCAAATACTCTGTCTTCATCATGTTCGATTTCTTGACTTATTATTTCAATATTAGGTCGAAGATTAGATTGGATATTAAGATTTGGCGAAAAATTCTGCATGCATGTCATATCACTAGAATCGGCATTGAAAGAACTGTATAAAAGAAAACGAACAAATATATTAGACTGAAATAAAGATGCAATTACATCCTATTGAAAAGGGAAATAGAATGTTTGAAATAGAACGACAAGATAAAATCCGGATTACAATCCTTGAATGAATCGGACGACAAAAGAAAAAACAATACAGACTACCAAGACTCGTCTTTAACGGGGAGAGGGGTGGCCTCCCAATTGTTTAGATTGACATCAAGACCAATGAATTGCACATCTCTGTCGCTAGTGCCTTCTCCGAGTTCCACCATATCAACCTCGACAAATAAATCTTGATAATAGTTGATCATTTCTTCGCTAACTTTCATCACTGGCTTTGTAAAAGATGATTGATAAGATTATGTTCCGCGGGCTTTGATGTAAGATTTGTAGATTGGTTGTATAGGCTTGGTAAGTGACCATACATCTCTCTTCTACTTCTTTGCCTTCATTTTGTCCTCGACTCTAGGCTGGTAGCCTAAGCCAAAAGTACCGATGCTTTTTTGTAGACTCACAGGATAAGCTCTTTCTTGCAAGCAGATTCCTAAGCCTTTACCCGGCTCAAACCCATGTTTCAGCAATTCATTCACCACCATTACAGACGCGATGGGAATATTTGGTTTTGAAATGACACTCCCCTCGGGGACATGCTGAATAACCACTACCTCGGAAGCTTGATAAACTAGCGCCTCATTCTCATTATCCGCCTTGATAAAAGCGATGGAAGAGTCTTTGTAGATTGACAAATCCCCCTCACCATGAACAATTACCTCTTGTCGGTCGTATTCAAACTTAATCATTTGATGCAACGTTGAGGGGACTGCTCCAGCCCTATGCACCCATGGCCTCCCCAACAATAGATTGTAGGACGCGTTGATATCCAACACTTGAAAATTCACAGCGAAATCCAAAGGCCCTATGGTTAGTACGAGCTCTATCTCACCAATAACATCTATTTTTGACCCATCAAAAGCTCTAACACATACATTGTTGGGACGGACCCTTTCAGCACTAACATTCAATTTTTGTAGAGTTGATAAAGGACAAATATTTGCTCCAGATCCTCCATCAATTAGAACTCGAGTGACATATGAAAGCTCACACTTTACAGTGATATGTAGGCCTTGGTTATGTCCTCTACCTTCTTTGGGTAGTTCATCATCTGAAGAGGTGATGCGGTTTACCTTAAATATTCTCCCATCAATCTTCTCTAACTCACTCACTGTAACTTTACTAGGAACATGTGCTTCATTCAAAATTTTCATTACAGCCTTACGATGTTCATCAGAATGTATTAGCAAAGACAACAAAGATATTTGTGATGGAGTTTTTCTTAATTGTTCCACCACGGAGTAGTCTGATAGTTTCATCTTCCTTAGGAATTCCTTTGCTTCTCCTTCTGTGACCGGACTCTTTATTTGTATTTGGTTATTTTTAGTTTTCCTTAATTCCATCGGGACATAACATCTTCCTGAACGGGTTATTCCTCCTACTTCATCTATTTCTTTATCAATTTATTTTACCTTGTATGTCACGACAGTAGGATCATAATTCCAAGGAACAGCTTTAGGGTTAGTCATTGGGAGCTGGGATACTGGCCTGATAATCACAGGAGGAATATGGTCCCCTTGTATGATCAAGATTGGCTTGTTTGGCCTTTTTGGAACAAACGACTTTGCCTTACTCGGACTTGCCCAAACATCTTCAAGGGCTCCTTTCACAGTTAAGATGGGTGTGTTTGATGGACTCAACTTTTCTAACACATTTCCCCCCCCCCCCCTAAAGGCATCATTTTTGTTAAATCAACAACATTTACTGACTTCTCAATGCCAGTTCCAACCTAAGGATTGGCTTATACGAAGATGCAAACTCTTCATGACCCTTCATCATTTCTAGCATGTTTGTTTCAGTATGCCTCGGCAATGGATTTTGATTGATGTTGGGTCCACTCAGACTTTCAACTATAATTCAATTAGAATCGATCAAATCCTGAAAGGCCCTTTTGAAATACCAACATCTCTCTATGTTGTGCCCTGGGGCATTAGAACAATATGCGCAATGTTGAGAATAATCCAAATTTCTCGGGTGAGGATTCGACATCTTTCTCTCAATAGGACTCAAAACAGTCAACGTCCTTAATTTTTGGAACAAGCTAGCATACGAATCCCCAATAGGAGTGAACTCATCTTTAACGCCATTTCCCTTTTTGTATTGTGGTCTAGGACGGAAAGGAATTCTAGCAGTATTTTGATGAACTTGTGGGGGTGGTGGATGATTTTGTGGAGTTGGTGCACGCCATTGTGGATAAGAAGGGGGTGCAATTGGTTGTGCATTAAAAACATGATATGGAGTGTATGGGACAGAATATTGTGGAGCTTAGGAAGGAAAATAGTGTTGTGGGGAATTACCTCGGACATGAGTCCTAGGTGCTGATACAATAGCGGCCACATCCTCCCTTCTCTTCTTCCCTCCAATATTTCCAGAACCATTTTGAAGCACTTGTGTTGTGGCTTTTAAGGCAGCTTGACTTACAATCTTTCCAGACTTGATGCCATTTTCCACCATTTCCCCTACCTTAATAACTTCAGCGAATGTCTTCCCTACGGCAGAAAGCAGATAGTGAAAGTAATCAGGTTCTTGCGCCTGGAGAAAAACGTCAATCATCTCTGACTCCTTCATCGGTGGTTTAACCCTAGCAGCTTGTTCCCTCCATCTGATAGCATATTCACGAAAATTTTCCCTGGTCTTTTTCTCATGTTGGCTAACGAGGAGCGATCTGGAACAATGTCAATATTATATTGGAATTGCTGTACAAAACATCGAGCCAAATCATCCCATGTGTGCCAGTTGGTGATATCCTGATCTATGAACCATTCAGATGCAATCCCTATTAAGCTTTCCCCAAAATAGGCCATAAGTAACCCTTCTTTTCCCTCTGCACCCCTCAATTGGTTGCAATATCTCTTTAGATGAGCTATGGGGTCTCTGTGACCATCATATTTTTCAAACTTTGGAGTTTTAAAACCAGCAGGCAGATGGACGTGAGGAAACATACACAAGTCACTGAACGAGATGCCTTTGTGGCCTCTTAGTCCTTGCATATCTCTTATACTCTGTTCCAAACTCTTCATTTTCTTAGTCATTTCTTCACGTTCATCATTCTTGACCATCTTCTCAATTTCGACAGGGGAACTATATTGATGAATGTGGGGATGAGAGCTTGGAATTTTAATGGTCTCTTCAAGAGTGTAACTCTGATTACGCCGAACTTTGGGCGGAGGATCGCTGTTGAATTTGGGCCCCATCGTTGGCTGCGGGATGCTGTTAGTCGGGGCAGTTGACATAAAGAGTGGATTACTTATCAAAGGTGCATTCGAATGGAGCACCATAGAAGTTCCAGCGACATTGGATGTGTTAGCATAGGGGCCGAATCCAGGAGGATATATCGGATCGCTTGTCGACACCTGGATAGGGTGAGACATATTTGTATTAAAATAGTCTCGGATTTAAGACAGTGGAGGTTGTCCATTCATCCAAGCCTCGTACATCTCTGCCATTTGTTGTCTTAACACCATTATCTCTTCTGTTGTCCCTGTTTCATGTGAAGTCATCTGGTATTGGATCTCCTCATCATTGTTCGATTCATTTCCATCTTTGGGGGCCATTTTCTGTTTTCCTTTCGATCTTGTGTTGTAAGGATGTCATGCCAGTTTAACCACAAACCAACTACCTTTAAGCTAGTATGTCTCTCTCTCTTTCTCTCTCTATTTCTCTCTCTCTCTCTCTGAATGGAGTAACAAACCGATTAGTGTTTACAAATTATGCACATTGTATCCGCATACATACTTCTAATATGGAGGACCTTACTTTTCATCCCGGCTTACCTCGGCATTCTTCTCTTCATTAGTTTTTTAATGTTTTATTATTATTATTTATTTACTTATTTATTTATTTATTTATTATCATTATGATTATCATTTATTAAGATAAAGAAAAAAGAAAAGAAAATAATAATAATAATAATAATTTGGATCGAACCCCCTGGGTTGCCTACGTATCATGTTTGGCCCATGAATCAGATCTTGCGTAGTTCGAGAAAGATATTAATTAATTTTTTTTTGCATGACATATGCACATAAGGTGACTGATATACCGTGGTTTCACGGTATTATTAGTACTTTTTCCTTAAGTTTAGTGTGTCCAAAAGCCTTTTTGTGCTAAGTTTTATATAAGTTTCTCTTTGTTTTGCAGGAAATCTGTCCAAAGATGAATACAGAGATTTTGAGCGAAGAAATGCAGAAGAGACCACCTACGGAGCTTATGACGGTCCGTCGTGCCTGTGACGGTCCGTAGGTGGCAGCGTAGTGAAGCTGCTGAAGGAAGATGGGGAAGTCTGACCAAGTGTGGGGTTACGCTGCTTGTGACGGTCCGTCGTGTCTATGACGGTCCGTCCTGCAGGTTCGTCATGAAGTTCAGAGATGTAATCCCAGTACCCATATTCCAAGAGTTTAAGTGTTTTGGAACGAAGACCCTCGACGGACCGTTGCGCCTATGACGGTCCGTCAAACTTGCCGTCGAGGGTAATGAAGAGAGCAGCAGAAGAAATTGCACAAGTATGGGACGACGGAGTACATGACGGTCCGTCGTGACCACGACGATCCGTCGCGTGGTCCGTCGACCCAGCCGCGTTTTGACAGATTTCAAGCAAATAGAGTCCTTGTATAATTAGGTTTTTATTTTCTATAAATAGTTCGAAAAAACCTCGTATTAGATGACGGAGTCTGGACCTTTGATTATTAGGTTAGACTCTGGACCATGGTTATGCTCTGTATTATTAGGTTATCTTTAGAGTTTTATCAGTGATTGTTGGTGATTTTTGTTGATTAATCAAGCGAACTTTTGGATTTTACTCTTTCCCATTGAGGTAAGTACATGAATTCTTTTATCATATATTTGAATATTATAATTATGGCTATGAGTAAGTAAACTCCATAACTAGGGTTGTGGGAACCATAGGCAAATAATGAGATAAACCCTAACTAAAATAACAATTCTAGAATAGTGTCTTGGATGTATTAATATTCTTTCGCTTAGAAGTCTTTTTAACGGATGGCCTACGTTAGAACTCGCCTTAATGCTACTTGCCGGACAAAGGAGGTAGATAATAGGAAAATAATTATTAACATAGATTTAGTGTATACTATCTAATAGGCTAGTATTGATTGGTACGAGGTAATAACTGAGTCAAATATCGAATACGATGCTTAATATGAGGTAAAGATAAGGGTTAGGAAAGCAACACACGTAGCCGGACCAAGGTGCGGAGTGAGATTTTCTAGATGCCGGACCAAGGATTTAGAAATACATAACTTATCACTTTGCATGCAAGATACTAGGAAAGAATTGTTATAGTTAGAATTATCAAGTTATGAACCTGTGGGGAACACGTAAACCCTAGTTACTTTGATTAATTGATTAAAATCCAACTGTCAAAGCAGTTAAGTGTCTCTTTCAATTGCGTTATTTAATTTCACTCATTTAGAATTAGAAACCCCCATTTTATTGTTTTACTTTCCAAGGAAGTCATTGACCAAACAATAGTAATAACAAGTTGAAGTTAAGTCTAGACTATTTTCCTCGTGGGAACGATCCCAATCTCACTAGTTGGGTTATTTACTTGACACGACCGCTTTATTTCTTATTTGAGAAGTAAGTTTGAGCGTATCAAATTTTTGCGCCGTTGCCGGGGAGAGTAGCTTTTAGATTAACTTGAACTTATTACTATAGCTTGGTTGATATTTTCTTGATTTTACTTGGTTTTATTGTTTTTGATTTGTGCAGAACCACCCTCCTTGTATGCCAAATACACGGAGAGGAAGCGGCATACCATCTTGATGAAGTCTGAGTAATCAAGTATCCTCAGTCGTGCCGCGACGTTAAATCAGGCGCTTGTTGGGAGGCAACCCAATACTTATTGTTTTTTTCTTTCTTTATTTTTCTTTTTAGTAATGGTAGCATCCGTTGTGCCAGGTGCGTCTTTCTGTTATTTTCAAACTAGGGCACACTCGACGGACCAGTCGTCTTCACGACGGTCCGTCCTGCACAACCGTTCTGGTTGTCAGAGACCCTGTTTCTAAGGGTCTCTCACTTTTTCTAAGTGTCCTTCAACGGACACATGTGACGGACCGTCATACCCACGACGGTCCGTCCTGCACGACCGTCATGACGGTCAGAGACCCCTCTCCTAGGGGTCTCCACATTTTTTTTAAAGTGTCCTCTCACGGACACCCACAACGGACCGTCGAACTTGTGACGGTCCGCCCTGCACATACCGTCATACTAATCAGAGACTCTCCTTCAGGGTTCTCCATATATACATAGTCTAATTCTCCATATATATATAGTCTAATTCTCCATATATACATAGTCTAATTCTCCATATATACATAGTCTAATTCTCCATATATACATAGTCTAATTCTCCATATATACATAGTTTAATCCTTTATATATACATAGTCTAAGTAAGACACGACGGACCCCACGACAGTCCATCATACTCACAACGGTCCGTGTTGATCGTCGGCGCTTTGCACCCCAGGTTTGCTGCACCTACCACTCTAGTATTTCAATTTGTTTTTATGCATTGGGGACAATTGCATGCTTTTTGTTGGGGGTGGGGTAAATGGATAGTGAGTGTTACGGTGAAGTCTGAGTAGCCCAATTCACTTTTGGGGTTTTCTTGCCTGTGTTCTTTTTCCCCAAAAGACTGATTACTTTTTCTGTTGAACCGACATGTCTGTATCTTGTGTACATAGTTTAATTCTGGAGCATGATGGCTAAAATGATATCATGATAAAATGGAAAATGATGCATGACTAGGCATAGAAATTGATAAATGTGTGGCTCTAAGCATGACATAGAGGTACACCACTGCATGACCCTAAGTCTTAAATTCAAACTAGGTGTCTGATAATCTGGTATAGTGATGAGATGTCAAGTGAGTGTGAGGAAAATTTGAATAAGTCCACTATTGGTACTGAGCTAGAACTTGTCAGGTTAGTCCTGCTGAAAGTAAGCTGTAATAGACAATTAGGAAAGGATCATAGGCCATTATTCAATATAGCCCATTTTTAGCCTAAATAAAAGAAAACCAAATGAGATTATTTATCCTTCTTTGATCCAAATAATCAGAGCTTAAATTAGACCTTTCTTTCTCACCCCAAGTGATCTTTTCTGGGAATAATGTGTTGGCCCTAGTCCCTCCTTGGACATGTGCACCTCAGCTTATGCCAAAAGCATAAGTTGAGGGTGGCTAATGCAGTAAACAACCTTCGTTATGGCCCTGAACCAACTTTGGGTATTGTGTACCTTGACTCATGGAAAAGCCATGAGTTGAGGGTGGCTATTATGAGGAATGCTCTGGAAAGTGGGGTTGACAGAACAAAGAGAAAGAAAAAAAAAGTAAAGTAAAGTGACTCAATAATTAGTTGAAATAAAAGTAAAGAAAAAAATATACAAGAAATACAAGCAAGAAAAGAAGAAAGTCACTTACACAAAGGAAGAAAGAAGAGAAAATAGTAAGGTGAATGAATATGAGAAACTGGGCAAGATAAAATGATAGAAAACGGTATGTTGAGCCGATATGTCAAGGAGGGCAAAAAGTCACTAAAGTATACCTAAATATACCCTACCTGACCCTGAGCCTATGTTACAAGCTAAGAAAGTCCTATCGTGATCCTAAGGGTTGTATAGCGAACTTAAGGCAGTGAAAATAAGGGCAAGCTTATGGCAATAGGTATGAATGAGTGTGACTTTGTTCTGAGAGCGAGTGTTGAAAAAATAATCCTTATACTCAAACTGAAATCATTGTGTGAAAAACGAGGATTAAGTGAGGACACCAGTGGCAATACCGGAATTGTTAGCACCTCGGTGAGAAATTGAAGAGGATAGGTGTTAGTGCATTGTGAGTCTGTGTCATGTTCTGATCCCACATAATTCAAGCCTAATAGTGATAGCATGCATAGATTTGATGGGATTAATCGGGATTGATAGCCAAATGATTGCAAAGGATAAAACATGGATACTATTGTACAAAGATTTTGTATTGAGTCATAGTGCGTCGCTTGAGAACAAACAACGAATTATAGTTGAGGGTGTTGATATACCGTGGTTTCACCGTATTATTAGTACTTTTTCCTTAAGCTTAATGTGTCCAAAAGCCTTTTTGTGCTAAGTTTTATATAAGTTTCTCTTTGTTTTGCAGGAAATCTGTCCAAAGATGAATACAAAGATTTTGAGCGAAGAAATGCAGATGAGACCACCTACGGAGCTTATGACGGTCCGTCGTTCCTGTGACGGTCCGTAGGTGCCAGCGTAGTGAAGCTGCTGAAGGAAGATGGGGAAGTCTGACCAAGTGTGGGGTTACGCAGCTTGTGACGGTCCGTCGTGTCTTTGACGGTCCGTCCTGTAGGTTCGTCATGAAGTTCAGAGAAGTAATCCCAGTACCCATATTCCAAGAGTTTAAGTGTTTTGGAACGAAGACACTCGACGGACCGTTGCGCCTATGACGGTCCGTTATACTTGCCGTCGAGGGTAATGAAGAGAGCAACAGAAGAAATTGCACAAGTATGGGACGACGGAGTCCATGACGGTCTGTCGTGACCACGACGATCCGTCGCGTGGTTCGTCGACCCAGCCGCGTTTTGACAGATTTCAAGCAAATAGAGTCCTTGTTTAATTAGGTTTTTATTTTCTATAAATAGTTCAAAAAAAACCTCGTTTTAGATGTCGGAGTCTAGACCTTTGATTATTAGGTTAGACTCTGGAACATGGTTATGCTCTGTATTATTAGGTTATCTTTAGACTTTTATCAGTGATTGTTGGTGATTTTTGTTTATTAATCAAGCGAACTTTTGGATTTTACTCTTTCTCATTGAGGTAAGTACATGAATTCTTTTATCATATATTTGAATATTATAATTATGGCTATGAGTAACTAAACTCCATAACTAGGGTTGTGGGAACCATAGGCAAATAATGACATAAACCCTAACTAAAATAACAATTCTAGAGTAGTGTCTTGGATGTATTAATAATTCTTTCGCTTAGAAGTCTTTTTAACGGATGGCCTACGTTAGAACTCGCCTTAATGCTACTTGCCGGACCAAGGAGGTAGATAATAGGAAAAGAATTATCAACATAGATTTAGTGTATACTATCTAATAGGCTAGTATTGATTGGTACGAGGTAATAACTTAGTCAAATATCGAATACGATGCTTAATATGAGGTAAAGATAAGGGTTAGGATAGCAACACACGTAGCCGGACCAAGGTGCGGAGTGAGATTTTCTAGATGCCGGACCAAGGATTTAGAAATACATAACTTATCACTTTGCATGCAAGATACTAGGAAAGAATTGTTATAGTTAGAATTATCAAGTTATGAACCTGTGGGGAACACGTATACCCTAGTTCCTTTGATTTATTGATTAAAATCCAACTGTCAAAGCTGTTAAGTGTCTCTTTCGATTGCGTTATTTATTTTCACTCATTTAGAATTAGAAACCCCCCTTTTATTGTTTTTACTTTCCAAGGAAGTCATTGACGAAACAATAGTAATAACAAGTTGAAGTTAAGTCTAGACTATTTTCCTCGTGGGAACGATCCCAACCTCACTAGTTGGGTTATTTACTTGACACGACCTCTTTACTTCTTATTTGAGAAGTAAGTTTGAGCGTATCAGTGACCGAAAAAGCAAATCTTTTTCATTCATTTTCAAATATTTTAAAACAATGATTTGAATTAAACAAGAGAAAAAAAAACAGAAGTACCTAGGACTTAGATAGACTCTAACTAAAATAAAATAACTAAAACGAAAAGAAAGAGAAAAAACTAACAATAATAATAAAATAAAATGAAATAATCACTACTAAGAAAATGGACTCGAAAAGAAACTGAATCCTCGAATCTCAATCATCTCCAAGACCCTTATAAATCTTCGCCAATGCTTTCGGTAGATATGGAGCCAAAGCACGGGCCTGTCTGCCCAACCTCTCATCGTTCTGGTGTAAATATCTATCATAAACATTGTTGAGTTCATCCTTGAGTTGTAGTAAGCGGTCTCTGGCTTCATCCATATTGTCATAACAATTCTATAACCAGTGGTGAGCAGTATTAACTTCATGCGTCAAATTTCCCCCTTGTTCTTGGAGCTCCTCAATTTGATGGTGGAGTGCATCTCGCTCGGCTATCCTTTGACCTATCTCAATCTCACAGTCTGCCTGATAAGCACTGAAACGCATCGCTATTTCTCTTTCCCGTTCCATAGACGCTTTAACTTGAGTTTGGAGTCTAGACTGTGCGCAGATAAGCTGGGCCTTTTCTTTCTTATACTTCTCTTCCTGTTGCTCCATAGCGCCTGTGGCAATGACCAAGTCTTCTTGTAAGGTTAGAATGGTAGAGCGGTGTTTTCTAACTCTAACTTCAAATATCGCATCACGTTGGGCCAACTCCTCTTTAGCGTTTTTCAGGTTATTACTTAGGATATCCAGAGTAGATTTGTAGCTTCTTTCGACTTTGAGGCGAGCTTGCTTAATCTTAACCTCAATTTCTGCTTCTCGGTCTATAGGTCCTTTTATTGACCCTTCTGGCATAACCTTAGGAAGGGGCTGATCATGAACCCAGTCTAAGTATGCTTGGTCCACCTCGCCTCTCGTGCGATCCTTCACCATATCGTGCGGACTTGAGAGTATGCATCCCCCCCAAATCTTAAATATCTCTGATTGCCTTAAAGGTATCTTAGGATGAAACTCATACATGAATTTACGCATATCTTCATTAGGTGGTAGAAACTGGCGTCGCCCAAGTTGTCGCATGACTCTAAGTGGCATGTAAGGTTGGACACCTCCAAGACCCATTAGGACAATGAACGATCGAAATGTAGACATGTATATTACCTCGGCCGATGGAAACCAATGATAATTCCACACAATCTTGTCAGCAGTCAGATTATTGAAGTGTTGCTTCCAAGCTTCAATACTCTTCGGAAAACTATGATCTTTGATTCTTTCTTTGTGGCCTCCAATATAATCATTTCATTCCACTTTAAAGTCCACTGCATAAGGGTGATGACGAATGTGTTCAATCATCCATAGTTGTAATAACATATTGCATCCCTCAAAGTAGTCTTTTCCATCCTTGCAAATAGTTAAAGCACGATAGATGTCTGCCAGAATCATTGGTACGAGGGTGATGTTAGGCTTTTTCTCAAAAGTTGTAATGACTGCAGCTAAGTTCATGCTAATCTTTCCTCCCCTTTTTGGAAATACCATGATCCCCAGAAAAGCCACCACGAAGGCATCATAACTGTGTGCTTCCCAAGTCAGACGACATCCATTATTACGGAATTTCTTTCCATACACTTCGAATCCATCACTTTTGCCATATCTTTTGTACAAAAATTCTAACGGAACCCATCCATTATCAAGACAACCACCTATATCATTCTCATTTATATTCAGTAATTCTAGACTCCTCCTATTAATATGTTTTGGTATCATAGGCTCTGCTTTGTGAAGATGTTTACCCTTTCCAATGGATGCCCCTATCTCCTCAAGGGTGGGGGTGAGTTCACAACCAGAAAAACGGAATACATTCCTTAACGGGTCCCAAAAATGCACTAGTGCTTCTATCAAATCCCGTCGTGGCTCAACATACAAAAGGCTTCGTAGAAATCCCAAGCGTTTGAACACCATTCCTCTTCCATGGTTTGTCATATTTTCATACCATGTCTTCAAGAGTGTCGGGGCCTTATCCAATATCATGAATCGAGGTGATTGCTCCTCTCTTTTTCTCTTATCTCCCTTTCCATATGGATTCATATTTTCCTATATTATGATAGTGACAAACTAGGCTTAATAAAATATATATATATATTTTAATAAGAGTAACGGAAAAATCATACGCAAAAAAAGTAATTTTTTATTATTTTTTTATAATAAAATATTTTTTTTTAAAAGAAGAATAACGTAAAAATCATACACACAAAAAAAAGTAAATTTTTTATTATTATTTTTTTAAATAATCATACACATATACACACAAAAAAAAGCAATTTTTATTTTTTATTTTTTAAAAATAGTTATTAAAGGAAGAATGAGAGGAAAAAAAATAATATATATATAAATAGCCCTTAAAATTTTTCCAAAACTAAAAATATTAATATATTCGATTGTATTTTATTTTTTGTTGATTAAATTTTCAATTTTTTTTATATATTGAAAAACTTTGATGGTAATAATAGATTTTTTATTTGTAAAAGAAATATGAATTTTGATAGAAAAAATTGTGTTTAATAAAAGGATTACGTCAAAACTTTAATTTGGTATTTTTCGTTATAATTAATTTTTCATTATAATTCATTCATCTAAAGCCGATCAACATTTTTATAGTCTTCCCAATAATGCAACAAGTAACACAAATAATGTACATGATAGACTCAAGTAGGGATACTTCTCCTAAACAGGCTCGACACTTGTGTCGAGCTCCCCATTAATTCAATATTATGCATGACATAGATAAATCGAATCCTAGTAGGAATAGTCATTGTTGAGGCTTGTTTTACTAGGTAAACAATCTAAAAGGGAAGGTGTCTAGACTGGCCATAAAACGAGCGGACTACTCGAGTCGAGAAGGGACAGCTTACCAGTAGCAGGGCTTTCTGGCCTTACTATTAGTCCTTCCCATCCTAAGACATGTGTACTGTAGAATCCTTTCTAGGAGCGTTGCCTCATCTCTGGTATCTCATGGCTCGGGAGCGTAATCGCATCTCCGAATAAATTATCTCAGAAGACTCAGATGGGTGCGCGAAGGAAGATAGTTATATGATAATTCACATACTATCAAAAGGGTAAATAAGCAAGCAAGTAACATATTATGCCATTAAACACAATATTCACAAATTGATAAGTACGTAAATAAATAATAAAGTCATGTAGAAGTCCATGTTTACAAGCTCGAATTCTACTCCCCAGCGGAGTCGCCAGAGATGTCACACCCCTTTTTCGCGCAGCGGCGGAAGAGTTTTTCCAATTTAAGTGACGTAATTAATTAGGGGATTATTTTAGTTTTTTCAGAGTCGCCACTTGGAATTGAGTTATGGTGTTCCAAGTCACCTTTTTTTTTCTTGTTTAACTTTCATTATGTTTTTTTTTATTTTTATTTATTTACATTGATTTTGCTTCTTTTTCATTTCTTACCCTTTTAATAATTTTGTTTTTTTTAATGATAATAATAAAATATTATATTTTTTTTTAACACTATACTTTTTGTATCTTTTTATTTTTGAAGTATTTATTTTTTTCGTGTACATTTTTTTTCATTCTTTTTATTATATATATATTTTTTAATTTTATTATTCTTTTTCTAATTCGAACGTTCCTTCTTCACTACTTTTCTTTTCTTTTCTGTTTTTTTTCTCCCATCTTTCTCTTTTTTGGTCATCAATATATATATGTAGGTAGGTAATGTTTACATTGTTTTTGTTTTATTTTTCATTTCTTATTATTTGAAAGAAAAAAAATAGTAAGCATATTATAACAATTCAATAATTATTTTTTCAATATAATATTCAATAGTCTTCTTTATATTATTATTAACATTAGCATTAAATAAATTGCAAATCAACTCTATCTCACAAATTTTCTCATTCAATATTATCATAAACTATTTTACTAATCTAGTATATTTAGGCACAAACAAAGAGATTATGTTTTAAACAATTAAATTTATATTCACAATAAAGTATGCATACTAAAAATTATAAGGGGAAATAAATAAACAAATAAATAAATATGAGGCATACTGTCGGAGTTAACTTTATAGATTATATGGAACATGCAATCATTTAAATAATTTTTCTCATGCTTCAATTTAACAAATATATAAAAATAAGTTTTTTTTTAAAAAATAAATATTAATTACTATGATTAAATAGGAGCAAGAACGATTTCACCAGATACTAGCAATAAAGATTAAAATACGATACTATACATAATTTGTTCTAATTTTAACAATATACACATATTTACCGTATTTCAATATTATAATGAAAAGGTTGAACCAACCTAGATTTTGATTAAATTCATAACATGAAAAATAAATACCACATGATCATGAATATAATATTATAAATGAATATTGAATAATACCTTTTGCGAAAATCAAATTCAAGGAAATTATATAATCCTAACAAGGAACCACGAACTTGAAACCACGAAAGTGAACCTCAAAACTCAACCTTTGTTTGTGATTTTTTTTTTAAAAGATGAGAATAATATTTTCTACGTGTGAGTTTCCATCCTTTTTCTTGATTTCTCCTCCCTTTTTCTTTTTTTTTCCTCTCTTTTCTTTTTTTTTCCGTCCTCTCCTTTTTTTCTCGTGTGTTTTTGTAATACAATAGTGCAGGTGTGCAATGTGTGTGCACGTCGTGGGGGGGAGTTGGATAAAGTGGGGGTAATGGGAATCGTGGGTTTGTGTTTTTTTTTTAAATATATATATA
>NC_028637.1:56031015-56113860 GCF_001406875.1 Solanum pennellii
ATATATATATATATAAATTTTTTTTAAACAATCAAAATAAACTTATCTAATAAAAATTATACTTATGTTGTTTATTCTTATATATTTTAATAAACTTAATGAAAATAATAAACAAGTCAAAAATATTTAATTAGATTGATAAAATTATTTATGCTCTAAAAATTGGTGTTAAACTTTTAAATTCGGTCAAAAATTACGTGTCTACAATGCCTTATCGTAATGTGATTATGTAAATGTGCTAACCTGACTTGTGTGAATTGTAATTAAAGGAAAATATTCATGCAATTCCTATTGAGCTATGATGATGGATATATAAGAGATAGACCCTATGACCTAAACTAAGCTATGATGATTAATACAGACTTAAAGACATTTCAAAAAAGGACTCTAGCTTAGCACCGAGTGAACTAGATGTGAGGAGTGTCCCTTCCCACATAGGAAAGGTAGGATAACTAATGTACTCATGAGATTGGAGACTATAATGCATGTAGCAGAAAGAGGGTCCCAAATACATCTCCTAGGTCTTGAACTATGTTGCCCTTATAGGATCACTAGCTAGTGGATCCACATAGATGCTATGTTCATGTTTTGGTACTACCTTGGCAAGTAGTCCGCCTTCTTTCGGTGTAGGGTTCCATGAAACTGCAGTCCACATTAGCTCATGTGGTCTATGTAGGTTAAGGCAAGATGTCACCAAAAGGTAAAATGAAGTAATGAAGTGAACTCTAACTAGGATGACCTAACGGGTTTGGCTTAGTCTTGGTAGGGGTAATGGACTCTACCTATAAATTGTACTAGTTAGCCTTGAGGGAAGTCTTCGAAGGATGTTCTTATGTGTTTATATGCTTATAAATGTAAATGATATGTATATGATGATCTTACATGTTAATAAAACTATGATGATGTTGGTTGTACTTATGAACATGTAATTGGTCTCAATAGCTAAATTATGATGATGTTTACTCTTAATGTTATAGTAGGTGAAGTTGGGAATTGCTTTTGGTTTTTATTGAGTTGACTTTATTTGGTGAAGTTATGGGGACTTAGTTAGTCATTGAACTAGAGGACTTAATGGGGGTTTATGAGTTATGGTCTTGCTTTGGGTTATGATGTAATGAACTCTTATACATGCTTGTTGAAATTATAACTTGATGATAGAGATGTCTCGATTATGTGCTCAATTATGTTGATATGCATGTTGACTTAACTAGATTTGGTACTTTTGGTATTTTGATTTACATGGTCTTGACTTAATGAATGTGTTTAATTGACTTGTATTGGTTCTTGAATGTGCATAAGACTTTTCAAAGTAAATTAGCATGCTTTAAAGAAATGTCCCTTTTTAGAAAGTTTTCTATGTTGTATGTGCAAATTATTCCATACTTAGTACAAGTGATGTGCTAACCCCATTTCTCCCCTTTTCCCCAACATTTTAGGTTTCGATCGTTGAAGAGTTTGTGACGACTTTTGAAGGAATTATTGGAATCATTCTCCAAGTGGGTATGTCCTCAAGTTCCAAGGATGATGCCTTTTATTACTCTACCGATGTTACATTGTAATAGTTAAAGACAATGCTTTCATTCATGTTGTTTAAAGATATTGGTGTAAGACCTAAGTGGCATTTCTACATTGTGTAAGGGCTTATGCCCAGGTTGATTTGACTCAATTTAGATGGTTTAATATGAGACATCACTTTTAAGACCATGTTATGTATATATGTTCCATAAAGTAGAAGACTATGTAGTCTTCTTATACGAAGGGTCTATGCATACTCGTTATGAATATATTATGTGTAAGCGAGAGGTCTAAGTAAACCTCATGGTGTAGGGTTGATGAAAATTTTTAAATTTTCCGCATTTAACCTATGAATGTAATGATGAATGCTAAGTTTCACATTCGAATAGCACCCCCTAGACGTAACCGACGTCGTCATCCTCTTTGAGGACTTAGACTAGCCTCTTAGCTTACGTCATTACATTCACAGGTTAAATGCGGAAAAATTGAAAACATTTCTTTTATCTATCATGAGGTTTACATAGACCTCTCGCATACAAATAATATACTCGTATCGATTATACATAGATCCTTTGTATAAGAAGATTACTTAGTCTTATACCTTTATTGCACACACACACACACACACACACACACACACACACGCGCACACACACACACACACACACACACACACACACACACACACACACACACACACACACACACACACATATATATATATATATATATAAGATATAACATAGTCTTAAAACCGGATTTCTCATCTCATAAACGTCTAATAAAAAGTATATCAGTATATCAATTGGGCATATGCCATACATACTTGTAATAAAGCCACATATACGCTATACAATATTTAGTACTCAAATGAAAAGGAAATAACTAGAAGTTTTATAACTAGAACAACATCAAAAGCTTGATAGTGGCATTGCCCTCGGAAAGTGATGACCTCCCCAATTTGGATGAGTGAGAATTCCAGGTCTTCCTTCAAACTCGTCTCAAAAGACCTTCAATGACCGCAGCGTAAAATATTGGGAAAAAGGGAGAAAACGGGGTTAGTACAACACTTGTACTAAGTATGAGACCATATGCACACACAACATAAAAATCATGCTAAAAAGGGTCAATTCATGAAAGCATGCTAATTTACATTTGGAAAGCCTTATACACATTCAAGAACCAATACAAGTCATTAATGCATATTCATCAAATCTAGCCCATGTTCATCATACTATGTCTGGAGAAGTCAATCATGCATACAACATACTAGAACATATAATTAAGAAAACTCTATCATCAAGTTATAACATCAACAAGCATGAATAAGAGTTCATTACAACATAAACAAAGAAAGTCCATTACTCATGAACCCTCATTAAGTCAACTAGTGCAACGACTAAGCAAAGCCCCATAACCTTACTGAATCAAGTAAACCCAACAAGAACCATAACCAATGTCCAACTTCACATAGCATATCATTAAGAGTACATATCATCCTACTTTATAAATGTAGACCAAACACATGGTCATAAATGAAACAAATCATCATATAGTATCATCAATATGCAAGATCATCATATACATATCATGTACAATTATAAGCACATACATATATAAGAACATCCTTGTAAGACTTCCATCAAGGCTAACTAGTGCAATGTTTAGGTAGAAACCCAAACCCCTACCTAGACTAAGATAAACCCCTTAGGTCATCCTAGTTAGAGTTCATTCCTTTACTTCATTTTTATCTTTTGGGAACATCTTTCTATAACTGACATAGATCACATGAGATAATGTGGAATCCGGTGTGATGGAACCCTACACCAAAGGAAGGCGGACTACTTGCCAAGGTAGTACCAAAACATGAAAATAGCATCTAGGTGGATCCACTAGCTAGTATTCCTATGGAGAAAACATTGTTCAAGAACTAGGTTAGATAGTTGGGACCCTCTTTATGCTACATGCATTGTAGTCTCCAATCTCATGAGTACATTAGTGATCCTACCTTCCCTATGTGGGAAGGGACACTCCTCACTCTAGTTCACTTGGTGCTAAGCTAGAGTCCCTTTTAAAATGTATTTAATTCCTTTATTAACATCATAGTTTAATGTAGGTCATAGGGTCTATCCCTTATATAAACATCATCATCATAGATCAATAAGAATTGCATGAGTATTGTCGTTTTATTACAATTCATACAAGTGATATTTACATAGTCACATCGTAATAAGGCAATCCATAGTTCAATACATTTCAATTCAACATCATACCAACCCTATAAATATTAATATAAGGTATACTTCAATGCAACATCATCACCTAATCACAAGTAGCCACAATTGAAGTAAAGAATTATTAAACCTCTAAAAATGACTTAGGTGAAGCTACATCCTAACATGCTTGTTATAAGGTCCTAAATTGTCTTATAATGTTATATTGAGGCAGTTTCTAAAGGTTTAGGCGCATTGGAAGTCAAACATCAAGGGACGAGTAAGACGTTCGACGACTAAGTCACCTATGTGCCTCATGTGTGGTTATGTGCCTATATGTGTGTTTCATGCGATTATGAGGTCCTTAAATGAGTTATTACAGTGTTTATAAGTAGTGTGTCAAGTTTCATGAAGTTTGTAGGTCGAACGTCCAAGAACGTCCATGTCATTTGAAAGGTTTGCATTGAAATGAGCTTGTGTGTCTTGGCATGTTTCGTCGCGTTTTACGTGTTCATTATGGATGAAATTGATGTGGTAGGTCCTAAAATTGTATACTAAAATATTTGGTTTGGAAATATCTAGGCAAACATCCCCAAGGACCATCCAATGGTCCTTGAGGAAGGACCCTTCCTAGAGCCAAAGGTTGTCAAGACCACTTCCAATCGACTGAGGCAAATGACGGATCGTTTCCCATTCAACGCCCCATGAATGGGAGTCATTGGTAAATACATATAATAGGGAGCTCAATATACAAATTTCCAGCCTGTGAACCAAACGAAGGCCAGACAGGACGGTCCGTCAATAGCTAGTCGTTTGTTAGGTCTGTTCCTGCCCAGCTTCACTGTTAAGTTGAAGGATGAATTGGTAAATTCACCCAACTTAAAAATAAGAGTTTGGGAGGTTACATAGGGGTATTTTAGGTATTTTAAGTGATATATAAGTCCTAAATACCTAGATGAATTCATTCTTCCAAATCAAAATCCCAAAAATCTCTGAGAAACTCTTTAGAACTCCATTGAAGCCAAAACTGAAGGAAGAATTTGAATTGGAGATTTGAGTGTTGATTATTCATCTAATTGGTGTATTAGAATAATTTAGGTATGATTTATAATCCTGTAAACTCTATTAATCAAGGAGCCCAAAATTTAAAGAGATTTATAAAGTTTAGAAAGATGAACTTGTCAATTTTATGATCTATCCATGGGTTGTTGCATTAAAGGTTTTGAATCATCATATATTGATAATATTGATGTTAATCATATTATTTTAAACCAATTGACCTATTAACACATGTAATTGATGAATCCAAGTTTTTGACTACTTTATGATTGACTTGATATCATCTTAATGCGTATGAATTCTAGTGTAGTTTTCTATGATCTATTTAATGATTTAAGAATTGTATTTTATTGATGTATAGGATGTATTATTTTGATAAATCTATATTGAATTGACCTAGATTCATTGAGAATTATATTTTTTAATTGAAAATTGATGTTCATGGCCATAGGTAAGGGCTTTTTGGTATTGAATTGGATGATTTAGGTATGGATTGAAGTGGTGAGAATGGATTGGTCGTACGCTGCCCTAATTCTCTTTATTTTATGTAATTTAGATTTTGAATTATGTTATGATTGGTATGGTCAACTTATGGTGGCGGTGCTATGTTAATGATGTGGCCTTGTCGGCGTTATTTTATGTATTATGATGATCATGACATTAAATGGAAAACTACTTGAAGTATTATGATGATGATTTGTGTAGTGATTTATGTGAAGCATGACTATATCTATCTACATGTGAGTAATGTGAATGTATGTGCTTCTTCTATTGTTATTAGGTGATCATGTTAGACTACGAATTCGTCTTTATGTGTGTAGTCTTAGAGTTGATGCATGATTATTTCTACATGACTATATGATCTATGATGGTTAAATTGATGGTGTTATAGTAGTGTATAGGGTGACTTTTAGATGATAATGGTTATTCCTATGTGTTTCTAGAATAATATGCAATATCTGCTAAAGTGAAGTATTGGTGTTTCTTGTGTAGTAGACTTGTATCCCTTACTTGATACATGTATGAATGTGAATATGAGATGTCTTGACTTAGGATGCTAAATTCTGTTAGTCTTGTATGTATGAATGATATGATACCTTGAACGATTCTATGAAGGTCCTTTTATGTAAAACCTTGAACCTAGTGGTAAGTTTTTGAAGTCGAAAGCCGTAACGGTATCCTTCTTGTATGAATGATGGAATTAAGGTTGGTTGGATGTAATTACATCATATCATCCTTAGTAAAGTCATCAAGCTATCTTCGTCGTCATCATCAGGCAGTCCTAGGGGTCCTTTTTGGTAGAGTGAATGTGATTGGGTGATGAACTAGATATGGAACCCCTTTGTGTGATTCTTTAATGTAAATTACTCTATGAGAACAAAGGCAAGCACCAAGTGATTATGGTAAAGGAAGTGGCTCTAGTTAAAGAATGAGGCTAGAGGGCAAAGAAACCCTTCATATTCCTTAACCATGTGTCTTCATGGGATGTGTCCAAGTTCTACCGTTGGCAAGTAGAACACCCTTTATCGGAGTAGGTTAAAACTCCGGATTTTATGCTTTGCAACCATGATCTATGTCGGTTATTGCCTATTCTCATCATATGGGATACCTACTAGAATTGGAGAAGTTCTATAAAGTTTAGGTGGTGGTATGGGACACTATCTAAACATTGCACAATACGCTTTGAAGATGTTATTGAGAGTCATTAGGTCTTCTCCAAGACCATTATTTGAATGTCCTTATGTGATGATGTCTCTTAAATTAACTAATGCATGTAATGATTTAAGTAAATAAAGCATGCTAAATGAATAAGTACTTATGTAGATTAATTAAGGGTTGTCTAGTTAATGTGTGAAGAAGGCATAGGAATGGTCACTTTGTATCTACCTAGATAAGCCTTAATAATGACTCTATTTAGGAAAGTTGGTTGATTATATAGACATTACCCAAACATATGTAGTCTTATGGAGTACTTAGGTAATCTTGAAGAGGTCAAGCATGGACATTCTCTTCTTGATTTACTTGAGTAAGTCTTTTGGTAACCTTTGTGAGGAGAATGTCATATTCTATGAATGTTATTGTGCTAAGTGAGAATGATCTTATCGTAGGTAATCTAAAGGATCTCTTAAGTGTGTGTGAACGGGAATGTATGGGCGGTCGCTTCACAACTCACTCAAGTGAACCTTAGAATCACCTTTGGTAGGAGGATCTCATGTTCATATGTTGGTGTATTGTAAGTGTGTATATCTCATTATAGGTGGTTTTAAGGATCATTTAGGTGTTTCTAGAGAGGGTCTATGCGCAGTCACTCTTTGTCTTAATTGAGTCTTAGGATAGTTTTTAGTGAGGGAATTACATGCTAGAAATTTTCTATGGTGGAGTTAAGAAACTTCACTGTAACACTTAAGGAGTTCACTGTAAGTGTTCCTTAAAATGTGATAAATTTCATAAGTGCTATCTTATGTGTTTTAAGGTGTTAAATGTTGTTCTTATATTTATATTATGATATTTTAATCAAAAAGAGCATATTACCATTAAATTTCCATTTTCATGATTTTTATGCATTATGCCATACTTAGTACATGTGATTGCACTAATTTCATACTTTTATCTATCTCTAAAGAGATTCATAGGTCAAGGTAATTTTGGGAGCTAAATCTTTGATTATAGGATCCTTCAAGCAAGTTGAATTATGTCCTTATTTGACTCGAGGGCATAGATGTCTTTTATTTCTCTTATTTAAGTATTGTAATAGACTTAGTAGTACTATATTTCAGTTGTATCGTCCTTGTCCCTAGTACTCTTGTGTCGAGGATATGATGAAATGAGACATAGTATTTCCTATGAGTTTTATATGAAAGGGATTTTAAAAGACAATTCTAATGTTTGTGAAAAGTTTTAATTCCGCACTTCATTTCATATGTATATATGTGATGAACGATTCGAAAGGGCTTGTACAAGACCTCCAAGAGGTCAAGTATGCCGGTTGCAATCCGAGAGTGCCATATCTTCTAGGGTGTGGTCTCAGGATGTGACAAGCATAGAGATCACAAGACTTACTCAATCTCCTTCACAATGCCATCATCAAGGTCTCACCATGAACAATCCAATTCAACCCAACAATGGTACAATATCATCACATAATAGTAAACAACACAATAACATGGGAAATTGAATCATTATACAACAATTCATTGCAAGTTCATAGCCTAGAATTAGAGATTTAGATAAAGTTCAGAATCTACTTCACAACCTAGGTCAATTAATCAAGAACTAGAATAATTGGATCACAATATATCACAATCTACTCATAATTAGCATGATAACAACATAGAATAGTAATTGACACACTAACCAAACCAATTGAGTCAATACTATACAATTGAATTCAGGATCACAACCTAGGTTTAAGGGGAATAGGTCATCTTCTACAGTTGAGACCGATACAATAAAAAGTAACATAATTTTGTTATAAGACATGTTAATATACTCATAATATCCAAAAGAAATCATAAACAAAGCAATTCACAAGATCAATTTCGTATTGGCAGTAAACCCACTTGAATTTCATGTTTTTGAAATCAATTTGGAGGAGCCCTTTGGGGAAAGAGATCCCAAAGGTGATAGGAATCCCATACCTTGTTAATTGATGAAGTTTGATGGAGAAACTTGATCCTATTCAGCCCTAGAACCCACCTCTATATTGGTCTTGAATGGGGTTTCTTTAGGAGAGAGAAAGTGTCACACCCAGAGAGTACACCTCAGATGCGACCGGCGTCGTCGTCCTCTTAGAGGACTCAACCAAGCCTCTTAGCGTTGGTCATAACATGTCATTAGTTAAAATTTGCGGAAAATTAAAAACTTTTGCATTCTATTTGAAATATACTCAGACTTCATACTTAACATTCATAAAGGCATACGATATTAAAAAAATCTACCTCACATATATAAAACCATCTAAAGAGTGTAATTCTGGACATAGCCAATATATAGTAGTTATTCCATATAAGCCTTAATACAAAATAATCCAAAGAAACATAATAGGAAGTAGAATAGTCTTAAAACTACTAAGTCGTCATAAGCTGGAATATGGAAGATAGCATCCCTTAAAATGAGGGCCTACCAAGAATTGGAGAAAGAGTTCCAAGATTCTTCAAATAGACCTCCTTAAACTTCGATGGTCGGAACCTATAGTTGTAGTAATATAAAATAATGGGTTTAGTACGCCACATGTACTAATTATGTGTATATGCACGTAACATATAAGGACATGCATAAAAAAAGATAATTTATCATCTCTTTAGAAAAACATGCTAAGTCATATGAAAGTCTTCAATGCACATACCATATAACATATAAAAGTTAAGGATTCCATCAACTTAAAGCATGAATAATCAAGGACATATTATCATACAGTCGTGTTAACATTTCATCTTTAAGATTACATATACATAACATACAAAACACTTACCAATGATCCCATCCCCAACCTACAAGTGAAATGGCCATGTGAAGCCCCATAACCCCACACAACAAAGTAGATAAGGTAGGAGACCATATGTATAGTTTTGCTTCATATAACTTGTAACATAATAAGTCATCACTTCATATAAAATTATCACCTAATGACATATTCATCATAATAACCAACATCATATAAGATTAACATCATTTATCATAAACATATATCTTTCATGTCATCATATTTCGTAAGAACAATCTACTAGGACTTCCCTTAGAGTAAACTTGTGCAATGTCTAAGTAGAGTCCCATACCCCTACCTCTACTAAGTGGACTCCTCAAGTCACCCTAGTCAACGTTCATTACTTGTCTTTCATGTTACATGATGTAACATACACCTTAATCGACATAGACCATGTGAGCTAAACATGGAATCCGGTGTCATAAAGCCCCACTCCGAAAGAAGGTGGTCTACCGGCCAAAGTAGAACCAAACATGAATAGCTTTCTAGGTGGCTCCACTAGCTAGTATCCTATGGTGGAAATATAGTTCAAGAACTACGAGATGTATTATAGACCCATATTTCCACATTACATGGAATCCTCAATCATAAGAGTCATTGTGAACCTACCTTTTAACTAGGGAAGGGACACCTGTCATATCTAGTTCATCGGTGCTTAGATTAAATCCCTTTCTTCAATAACCTTTAAGTTGTATTTTATCATAAACTTATCATAGGTCATAGGAGATTAACTCCTTGTATAAACATGATCATGAGCTCTTTAGGATTAGATAAGAATTTTCTTTCATCATAACCCTTCGTATGTGAGATTAACATAACATAATTACCTTGTGTGAAGCATATAAGAAGATATCATAAACTTGCATTTTCGTATTCGTATCATGATTTCACATGTTCATAGCCCAAAATATATACATGGAAACATCATACATAATCAATAGCAATGTAACATCAATTATGGGTTAGCATGACCAATATAAAGTAATCACGACTTAGAAGACTTACCTCTCGCTTCCAATTTCTTTATTCCAGAATTTAAGTGCAACTTACAACATTAATAACCATAAAATAGTAATATATTCAATAAAATAATCAAGAGAAACTCTTCAAATCATATACAAGATCAATGCATAATGTAGGGTATAGGAAAGGGTCGTTTAAGAGTTCATTCTAGTCTTAGTTCCAATTCCTACGTTTTCATATAATCAGGTAGTGGAAACAATCATACGAAACCATCATGTAGATAAGAACATGATTAACACGAAATTCAAACATAAATAACAACATACTCATCAATTCATGTGAAATAGACCATAGAAAACATTTACTTTTAATTGAAAATCATAAATCTAGAGTTAAGACGAAATTCCATTTTGTAGACTAAAAACCGTAGTATTGAAGTTCTTGAAAACCATATTTGAAAGTAACTCTTGCCAAAAGGAATCCCAAGAAAGAAAAACCCATACCTTATATATGAAGAATCCAAAAAAATTGGATGAAAATCTTGAAGTCTTCGTCTTCTTCCTTAAGCTCTTCTTATTCTTCAATGGGGTTTGGAAAAGAAAGCATTCTTGAGAGAGATGAGAGAAAAATTGTTTGAATCTGATTTGGACGTGTAAAAGTGTTCTAAAACTGACCTAATATCCATATATAGCCGTCCTATGAATTACCCAAAATACCCTCCACTTAAATGGGTCTTTTTAAGAAGTTAAATTACAAAAAATACGAATTAAACAATTATGGGAAGTAGTTGCGCTTTGTGGGGCCAAATCCTATCATTTTTATTAAATTTGGAGTTGAGGCAGTGAGGTGCGTGTCAGCCTCGCTTCGCACGCTTTGCCTCCAATTCTACCTGCTCGCTGGCTACCAGGAAGCCTGCCCACCCATGTTTGGGTCCTCCCCAAGGACCCTTCGGGTGGTCCTTAGGTGTCGTTACCGGATGTATGGACCCTTTGTACTACATACTACCTATAAAAGGTCTCTTTACAAGTTTTTTTTTACTTCATTTTACACTTCTAAACTTTCACAAAACATAGGGATGTCAACTAGTTTGAATTAGCTAGCTTCCGGACGTCAAGGTCTTTCTTGGTCGTTTTGGCTCTAACCTTTTTCAAAGGAGTTTATTGCAGTAATATAGGTCTGGAAACATCATTTTAAACATTATATAATATATTAAGCTCTAGTATAAGCCATGGAATTTCTGGAGTTACACAGAAAGAAGAGAGAAGGAGGAGCAATTGGGTTTTGGGAAATTATGAGGGTTAGGTTAGTTTAATTAGGTTAAGGTCTTTATATCGGTCTTAACCAACTTAATTATAACTATCTTAAGCCCTAAATAATTAACTAACCACCTAATTAATTAATTTAGCAAGTCTTAACTGTGGCAGCAAAAAGTGGACTCAACAGACGAGACCGCGTCTACGGTCCGTTTGCCAAACGACGACCAAGGGACCAACAGTCCTGTTAGTCCATCGTTTAGGACAGAGAATGTCCAAAATAAACCCTTCGCAAATTTAGATATGTGTCCATCAATGCCCCGTCGATTGGACCACACCTCGTCGATGGCCTTCGTTGGTGACACTGTATCTTTACAACTTTTAGCCACTTTTGCAAGGGTCCTCCTCGAGAGCCCTTGGTTTGTACTTGGGGAGTCGTACCCAAAATTTTCGACTATAAAGTAGATCTAGTACGTGTTAGGCACCCTTCCACCATAATTCATCATATTCCGACAAACTTAGTCAAATAGGCTACGACACACTAGCAACACATTGAACTATTTTCCTGATGTCATGGACGTTCCGTGATGTTTTAATTCTTTAATTTCCTAAATGACATATTCATTATTGTTGACCTTAAAACAGTAACACAACATTTAGACACTCATGCTAGGCTCTAGAACACGTCTTAGACTTTCGGAGTTTTACATAATCCCCCTTAGGAACATCGTCCCCGAATGACACTAATATTCCTAAAAAGGAAGAAATAGACTCAAGACTAGCAGCCCAACCAACAAAACATAACAATATGAGTTACAACATCAATCATGGCATTTACACATAGAAATTCAAAGCTTCAATTAGTACACATGATGCTCAATCATCACCATATGAGGAATTTCGTTCTCACAACAACATGAGCTATTCATATCATTAAGGATTCAATTATCCAAAACTCAGTCTATCAACATGCTCAATATCATTTCATAAAGAATCACTATATCTACATGCACAACATAACTCAAAACAAGTAAAAGTGAAAATTTTTAAGTCTATTGGCATAACTTCACTATAATTCACTGTAACATGAACATTTTTGCAACACTTCACTTAAAATCAAAGCAACTTCAAATTTAGTCATTATTTTAATTATTAGTAGGAATAACTAACCTTTGTTATCAAATAGATGAGGGTAACGGGACTTCATGTCGGCCTCGACCTCCCATGTTGCACCCTCAACTAGGTGATTCTTCCATAACACCTTTACGGAAGCCACCTCTTTGTTTCTTAACTCACCTACTTGTCTATCAAGGATTTGAACCGAAACTTTCTCAAAAGAGAGGTTCTCATCAACACCTAGACCTTCAATAGGAATAATAGACTCGGGATCACTGATACACTTCTTAAGTATGGAAACATGGAACACCGGATGAACCTAAGCCAATTCAATAGGCATCGTCAACTCATATGCAACCTTACCAATATTTTGCAAGATTTCGTGATGACCCATATAACGAGGTTTCAACTTCCCTTTCTTTCAAAATATCACCACCCCTTTCATTGGCAAAATTTTTGTTTACACTTTATAACCTTCTTAAAACTCTAATCCCCTTCTCTTATGGTTGGCATAAGACTTTTGCCGGCTATAGGCGTTTTTCAAGTGATTCCTTATGATATGAACCCTATCCAAAGTCTTATAAACCAAATCGGGAACCAAAAGTGAAGTATCACCTACTTCAAATCATCCAATTGTAGATCTACATATCCTACCATACAATGTTTTATAATGAGTCATACATATAGATGAATGGTAACTATTGTTGTTAGAATATTCAACCAAAGGCAAGTTCTAATCCCAATTTCCCTTTAAATAAATTATACAAGCTCTAAGAATATCTACAAGGGTTTGGATAGTACCCTTTGCTTGGCCATCCGTTTTAGGATGAAAAGCAGTGCTTAGCTTCACCTTGGTACCCAACCCTTTTTGGAATAACCTCCAAAATTTAGATGTGAATTGTGCACCCCTATCCCATATGATGGATAACGAAATACCATGGCGACACACAATCTCTTCTATGAAGATCCTTGCATAATCCCCCGCCGAGTAAATAGACTTCACGGGAATAAAACGAGAGGATTTGGTTAACCTATACACAACCACCCATATAGAGTCATATTGCTTTTATGTTCGAGGCAAACCTACTACAAAATCCATAGTAATGTCTTCCCACTTCCAAGTAAGGACTTATATTTCTTGAAGTATACCACCCGAATTTTGGTGTTCGGCTTTCAGTTTTTTGCATTTTGGACACTTTGCTACAAATTCCACTATCTTCTTCTTCATGCCTTCCCACTAAAACACTTCCGTAAGATCATGGTACATCTTTCTAAAACACGGATGAATGGAGTAACGGGACCCATGAGGTTTCTCAATAATTCGGTTCCTCAAACCATCTACACTGGGAACATACAACCTTCCTTGATACCTCAAGACACTATCCCCCAAGGAGAATGAGTCATTAAGCTTACCAAGAACCAATTTCTTAAACTCCATCAATGGTTGATCAAGGTGTTGCTTAGAGTTCACCTCAACAACCAAAGAGGATTCGGAGTTATGGTGGACCATAAAACCATCATTTGGAGAATCTTCCAATCTAAACACCTAATCTAGAAAACATATGAACATCTTTCACAAGGTCTTTCTTGGCTTCTTCTACATGAAACACACTACCCATGGTTATACGAGTTAGAGCTTCTGCAATCATATTGGCCTTGCCGGGGTGGTAGAGAACACTCATGTGTAATATTTCAACAATTCCAACCACCTCCTTTGGTGGATATTCAACTCCTTTTGATTAAACACATATTGAAGACTTTTGTGGTCGGTATACACATCAACATGAACACCATATAAAAAATATCTCCATAATTTTAAGGCAAATACCACGACCTCTAGCTCAAGATCATAAGTTGAATAATTCTTCTTATGCACCTTAAGTTGCCTAGAGGCATAGGCTATTACTTTCCCATGTTGCATAAGCACACACACTAAACCCACTTGGGATGCATCACAATATACGATGAACTCTTGGTATCCTCCAGTAAAGTCAACACCGGAGCGAAAGTGAGCCTATCTTTCAAGATTTGGAATCTTTTCTCGCATGCTTCCGACAACTCAAATTTCATACTCTTTTGGGTCAAAGTAGTCAAGGGAGATGCAATGGATGCAAAACCATCCATAAACCTTCTATACTAACCCGCTAGACCCAAGAAACTCCTAATGTCAGTTGGAGTCAATGGTCTCAGACAATTTCTCAACGGCTAGGTTTTCCTTGGATCAACCTCAACTACCTTACTAGAGATGATTTGACCAAGAAACACCACTGACCTCAACCAAAACTAACATTTGCTGTGCATGGAAAATAATTGGTTCTCCTTAAGAACTTGTAACACCACCGTCAAATGGTCTATGTGTTCACCTTCATTTTTTGAATATACCAAGATGTTGTCAATGAAGACAATGACAAATGAATTTAGGTCACTTTGAAACACTCTATTCATGAGATCCATAAATGTTGTCAAGGCATTAGTGAGAACCAAAGGACATTACTAAGAACTCATAGTGATCATATCTAGTCCGAAATACCGTCTTTGGTACATCCTTACCTCTCACCCTAAGTTGGTGATACCCCAATCTCAAGTCAATATAAGAAAAGTAGCTTGCCCTTTGGAGTTGATCAAATAATTTGTCTATCCGAAGTAGAGGATGCTTTTTCTTAATAGTGACTTTATTGAGTTGGCGATAATCGATGCACATTCTAAAGGACACATCCTTCTTCTTCATAAACAAAACCGGAGGTTTTAAATTCCTAAATAAATATCCTCATCATAGCTCAATAAGAATTGCATGAGTGTTGTCCTTTCTCTTCAATTCATACAAGCGAGGTTAGTTGTTACGCCCTCAAAATGACCTAGGTTAAACTAGAGACTAACATGTGTGTCATGAGGTTTTAAAGTCCTAAAAAGTCTAACAATAGTGTTTCTAGCCTACATCTAAACTTTCATGAATTTTGGAGGTCAAATGTCCAAGATCGTCCAAGACGTTCGGAAACTAGTCGAAGTTGAACTAGTGTTCGTAGTGTTCTATAGTGGAGTTTTGGGGTATTGGTTGAGGGTGAAATTGAGAATCATGGTTCCTACTGTAACAACCCTAAAAATGAATAGGATAAATACTTAAGGTGTCAAGAATGCTTGGGATTAGACCAAGGTTCACACGGATTGATACGCGTAGAACCAGACCTCAGAACCCTTACTACGACCAAGTAAACTAACTTGGGGAGTTAGTTGAGCTTTGAAAGTTTGGAAACAACTATGTGAGGCTCTCGAAAACAAAGATTTAATCAAAAGAGTCTTACTAGACTTAAAAGAAGAAATTTTAAGTTGAGGGTCCAATGTAAAATGGTCTTTTCTAGGCCAAGGGTAATATTGTAATTATCCTTAGAAATTAATAAATTAATTAATTAATTTAATTAAAAGATCAATTCGTGTTGGGGCGACCCGAAGTGAACCATTTTCGCAAATAGGGTGCCACTCGGGTTCGAGCCCCACTAGAAGCAATGAATTGATGATTTAATCATCAATTAAAATCTAATTTATTATGGGTAAAATGATCCTTTCACGTATTAATTGAAATAAATCAGATTTGTATTAATTTAATTAAATCCTATTTTGACTAAGTCTTGAATTAAGACTCCTACACCAATGCTAACACTCTCCTTATCACGTTTATCACCTCTCCACATTCAAAAAAGAAAAACTCCCTTGTTCTCTCTGCCAATTAACGTGAAGAAACACAAACTTTTAAAAAAATTCTTCACACATGATGAACTCACAAAAAAATCTAAGAAAGCAAGTTAATCAAAATCGTTAAGGCATGGGAGATTTCCGTCGAGTTGGTGGGGGAACTTTAGGTGAATTAGGTGTGGTTTTGAAGACAAGTTTGGGCAGCAACATCAAGCTTGAACAACATCAGAAGTTATGGGTTTCTTCTCTCTTGGTACCTTTCCCAAGCGGCCCCTTACGATTCAAACTATTAACTTCAAAACTAAGGTTGTTCCCCTTTGTATGTCCTTGTCCCTAGCTCCTAAAAGAATTCGTAGGATGGGTAGGTTGTGCAGGTAGATTAAGGCATGAATGATGTGTTTATATTAAATGTGAATATGTTTATGTGAGGGAAATTACGAAGATGATAATCAAAGTGTGATCCAAAAAAAAAAGAGGTGTGTGTGTGTGTGCACGTTGGCAGTGTGCTTGGCCAGTGTTTTGGGGTCGTTTAAGACATGTACTTCTTGAGTATTTTAAGTGTGAAATGTGTATACATATGATGCTCATTGTAATGAAATATCGTTTGTTGAACAACAATCTTTTATCCAAATAAACTTATGAAAGATGTGACTAAAGATGAGTTGAAGAATGAAAAAAATATTCCTAATTTGTGCACTCTACAATGAGGCTAAAATCTGGGTTTTAAAACGGAAAATAAAATAAGTGAGGTCAATGGGAATTTAACCCAAGACCTCACATGTTAAAAGGCTGAAAAACAAAGAAAAAAAACGTGAAGGGGCTAAGGAGAATCGAACCCCTTAGCTACTGGTTTCGCGAGACAAGGAAAAGGAAAATGGGGCTGGGGGGGATTCAAGCCTGGCTAACTGGAATTCGCCACAAAGAAAAAGAAATGGGGCTGGGGGGGAATCAAACTCGCGAACTGGGGGGTAGAAGGAGGAGAAAATAAATCATACAAATAAGTGGGAGGCATTGGGTTCGATCCCACGACCTCCAGGCAGCGATTGAAGGAGAGAAAATTAAAGAAAAGGGAATGGGAGGCATGGGAATCGAACCCAAGACCTCAAGGCTGAAAGTAGAGGCAAAATTAACTAAGAAATACAGTTAGAGAGAATGTGGAGGTTCAAACACACCACCTCAAAGCCTCAGCAAAATGAAAATTCAAACAAGGAGGCTGTGGGGGTTCGAACCCACAACCTCCCTATGCAAGCGAAATTAATACAAAAATACAATAGGCTGTGGGGGTTCGATCCCAAAACCTCTTGGTTTAGGCGAGAATGGGAAACATGAGGCTAATGAAAATTAAAAAGGGGTTGTGGGGGTTCGAACCCACAACCCTTCGGCCAACCTAAGAGCAAAATTAAGTAGACAATTAAACCTTCGATGTTAATGTTGGGATTTAATTTAGAGTTCTAATGTTATGAATATTATAAATAAAATCAATGAAAAATATAAATGATATCCAAGTAACTCAAACTTGGATTTCCTTGACGAATCTTCTGTATTGATACATAAGTCATAAGTGAATAAAATATTCAAGAATAATTCCACCTACTTAGATAAAAAATCAAGATCTTGGCATATATATAAAATACATAAGTCTTTTACTACATAATTTTAGGAAAGCAAGAATCACTTAACGAACTATGAATGAATCCCCATGGCTTGTATGTATAGACACATAGGTCTAACATAAGTTCAAAAGTAAGTGAACCTAAGATGTATGCAATGAAATGATGAACCCTAGGAGGGTTAAGTATGAGTGTAAGATACACTAAGTGGACAAGTGCATTGGCATATGATGAGATGAACTATCAAAAGGAGAAATGAACATTCACGTAATAAGAGGTGAGTAACTATGAAAAGTGAAAGTGCTAATGATGAAGAATGAGGTGACAACATGACATTAGGCTAAAGTAAATGATGAGAGCAGTCTCAAATGAGTCTAAGTAAATGTCACTAATACGTACTCACCAATGAGAGTATAAAATAATGAAGAGACCAGTCTCTATGAACACTCTAAACAAGGTATTGAGATTAACACAGTTAATACTAATGATGAGATGGGAAATCATCTGATGAGCTATGATGTCCTCATACTAGAAGCAAGATTTCATGACGTATGAGATGAATGTAATGGAACTTTATACTGAGCACCGATAGGCTAGATATGAGCGGTGATGTCTTCTTTCAGGAAGGGCGGAGGTTCACGTAAATCTCATGAGATGAGACTGTCCGGTATGCCGGGTATGGGTCTCCTTATATCTCCTAGTCTTCGAACCTATACTGCCAATATAGGGATCTAGAGGGGTTCAATTCCCATGTACGCTAGCATGTTTTGGGTCACTTTGGCCGGTGATTCCACCTCATTTCAGTGTGAGGGAGACACTGGATTTCATGATGCTCACATGGTCTATGTCGGTTAAAGTTAAAGTTCCCAATGAATGAATGAGGCCAGCCTCAAATGAAGCCCATAATGAAATGAATGATACTAAAGGTTTTAGGATAGGATAATCAAGAGGTGATGTAGACTCACGTAATGACATTAGGTTATTCCTGTTCATTGCACAACAAACCGGATGAAACTCTTAAACTACACCCTAGGTATAGCTGGTGTTCACACTGGTCTATGAATAAAATGAAATGAAGTACGTATGAATGAATGAAGCAGACTCTGTGTTTGCTAATGAAGACTCCCTTGGTTAGGTCCCATATGTTGAGCCCTCATTTTTGGAAAGTTTTAATGTCAATTCCATGATTCCAAGGTCTTATGGCATATGAATGAATGATATGAAAGAAGCTATGTGTTATATGTTATGTGCTAGGGTATGTACTATATGAAGATGTTATGTGGTGTGTGCAATATGATATTTATGATGATACATGTTACTCTCATCGCAATCTCATCGCATGACCTTCCTAATCCAATTTGGAATGTTCAATAACTAACCTAATCTCGATATGGCAAGTCTACTGACTTGACCTCCAAAAATCATTTCATTAGGAAAGAGCTATCCTTTCTCATGCATGTCCTTGTGTATGCTTGCATATACCCATACTTATTACAAGTGTTTACTAACCTTATACATCTATACTATTTTAGGTGCAGACACAGGTGGGCGATAGAGCTACATGATCATTGTTGCAGCTATCCGGACGTCACCATTCATCCGGAGTTTGGTAGGTCCTCATGCTTTCGAGGATGCTACTATTTTACATTCCAATATAGTTTCATATTTGAGCTAGTGGAGCATGTTCCACTAGCGTTTCTTTCATGTTTTGATTCAGACTTTGTATTGGTGCCTTTTTTGCAATTGTACAATTAATACTTATTTAACTATTTCTCTTAGTTGTTTATCTCTTAATGTTAGATGGTTGATGATGAACTATTATGAAATATTAAGAATGTTTATGAAGTATGTTAAAGAACAGAAAGTTTTTAATTTTCTGCTAAAATTAACCTAGGTGAAGCATGAATAACGCATGTAGGTTTGTCTGCGACTTCTGAGATGTTAACTACGCCAGTCTTGTATGGGGTCTACACTCTAGTCGTGACACCTACACATATACTTACATGTATAGGGTAGATATGTCCGAGAACGACTCCACGAAGACCAGCCAAAGGGTCCTTGAGGAGGACCCAAACATGGGCCGATGATGATGTCCAAGGCAGTAGAATTCGTGTATCAAAGGAACATGTCCGCGTCGTGGACTTGTTCCTCCGAAGGCCAAATTCTACCTCCGCTTTCTGCACACATGGTCGACTCCACTAGTTCAAGAATTAATTTCAAAAAATGATGTAGGAACAACTACGCGTCGCAGACTTGTTTCCCGATGATGATTCTTGAAATTTAAGTTGAGTTTTAGTTGGTTCAAAGGTCATATAATTGTAGGGGTATTTTGGGTCTTTTAGGGGCTTGTTATTAGACCTATTTAGACCCCAATTCACCTTACAAATTATAACCCTAAAGTCCAAAACAAAATATCTCCATTGTTTCTCTCCAAAAACATCTATTGATGAAGTTCTGAAGCTCCAAGGAAGAACACAAATTTTTCATGTTTTTATCCATGAATCTTGTTGGCTTTTCATCACAATTAAGGTATGGTTCTTCATACATGAAATTTCTTTCTTCAAGGAATCAATTGCAATTAATTTTAAATGTGATCCAAACCATGAAATCTTGTAAATTGAAATAGCCATGGGTCCTTGCATAAAACATTTTAGATTAATGATTTATGTTTGAATTAGTGTTAATTGAATTATTTTACGTAAAAATTTCTATGGACCCATGTAATTCATGAACCCTAGTTTTTGACTACTTTGTGGGTGACTTGATCATGCCTTAATGCTATTGAGTTCTTATGTTGTTTGATTAGGGTTATTGAATTATGATAGAATCATGTTAGAACTGTTAGTATGCTGCCCTGAATTCATAAATATATATTGAATTACTTTTCATTTATTGTCTATTATACATATTCGAGTGAATTGGTGATCATGGCCATGGGTAAGGGCCTTTGAATATTGTATTGGATGATTTAGCTATGGATTGAAGTGGTGAGAATAGGTTGGTGGTACGTTGCCCTAATTCTCTTTATTTTATGTATTATAGGTCTTGAATTGTGATTATGATTGGTATGGTCAACTTATGGTGGCGGTGCTTATGTGTTATACTTTAGATGATGTGACCTCATCGGCATTACTTAATGAATTGTATTGAACATGGACTTGTCGACATTATTTATGTATCGTGATATTATCATGTTAAGACTTGAATATGCGTATTGTGAAGGACTACATGATATACATGTATGTGTGAGATTGAACTCTCCTAATTGACTATATGTGATCTTGATAGACTAGGGTGATGTCTCAAATTGTGTTACTAGTGTGTCTTGATAGATTAACTTGGTTATTCCTACAAGATAGTTGAACACTATTGTACATGTGATGTGGAGATGATGTGTGCGTCTTGATAGGTAGACTATGTCCTTCTTCTTGATACATGAAAGATATGTGAATATGAACATCTTGACTTAGTAGGCTTATGCACCTTTGTCTTGTGTGTGTATAGATGAGTGTAGAATTAAAGTCTAGGATCGATAGACCTAAGATGGTGCCCTTCTTATCATGACTAATATGTGGAAACTTCTATATAGAAAGAATGTTAAGAATTAGCTATCCCCATAGAACTTTGATTGGCATCCGTAGTGTACCCACCTTTGGTAAGTGCATTATGACTAGTTAATGACTAAGAGATGGTACCTTTTTCATATGCCCCTTTTTATTGAACTTAATCTATGAGAACAAAGTCTAGCACTGAGTGAATATGTTATGGGACGTATCTCTACTTGATAAGGAGACTAGAGTACGATGTATTTCTAGTTGAGAAGGATACTTGAGTACATAAAAAACCATGATCTTCCATAACTATGTGCCTACATGGGATGTGTCCTAGTTCTACCCTTGGCAAGTAGAACACCCTCCATTGGAGTAGGGTAAACTCTGGATTCCATGCCTAACTAGTATAGTCTATGTTTGTTATTGCCTATTCTCATCATGTGGGATACATTCTAATATTGATAAGCTCTACAATGTTTAGGTAGTGGAATGGGACGCTATCTAGATATGGCACGAGTAGGTTTTGATGGTGCTAGAGTGTAGGTTCCCTAGGTCTTTCTATGACCATTATGTGAAGTCCTTAATGAATGAAATGATTTATAATTGACTTAATCATTTATTATGACTTTAGGTAGTTTATGTTGACTAGAATGTCCTTTATCTAGGGTAGCGTTCAGGGTTCCTTTGGTAAGCTTGAAGAGGGTGTATGGGCAATCTCTTCTTGTCCTACTTAGGTGAAACTTGTAGTAACCTTAGTTGGGGAGTAAATGAAAGGAAAAGGGAGTCTTGGAGAGGGTGTATGTACGATCTCTTCTTGTCTTACTTAAGTAAGTCTTAGGATAACATTCGGTGGGAGGTGTATATGTTTATATGGTTTGACGAGATGTTGATTCTACATTGTGGAATTTGACTCATATGCATATATTTTGACTTCTAAGTAACTATTAAACTTATCTTAAAGGGTTTTATCAAAAATAGCATATTTCATACAAAAAGTCCATTTATCATGATTTAATGCATCATGCCATATTTAGTACAACTGTTTGTACTAATTCCATACTTTTTGTCTATCTCTAAAGGTGTAGGTAGCATTTGAGAGGAGTCTCGAAGTGGAAGCTTGGATTAGTATTCATTCAAGGAAGAGTTTGTATTTCCTCACTAGATTCGAGAACATCATGATGTTTAGTTTTCCTTATTAAAAGTATTGTAATAGACTTAGCTATTTTCCTATATGATGAAGTATGGTCCGTGTCCTAATATATCCGTATGTTTAAGATGGAGACTTTGAGACTTAGACTTTCATTATCTTTTTCTATAAAAGAGATATTTTTAAGTATTATTATTTTGTGTGAATAGCTTTAATTCTGTACTACTTTTCATATATGTATGTAATGAACGATGCCAAAGGGCTTGTACAAGACCTCCGAGAGGTCAAGTACACCGTGTTGCAATTAGGGAATGCTCTAACTTCTAGGGGGTGGTCTCAAGTTGTAACATTAGTACATTTACATAGTCACATTAATATAAGGAACATTGGTAAATTATCACCATCATCATAACATTTACATCTTAGCCAACAACTAACGATCCATAGTTCAAGACATTTAAATGAAACATCATCCCAACCCTATCGATCTTAATATAAGGTATACTTCAATACAACATCATCACTTAATCACATGTAACCATAATTGAAGTAAAGAATAGAGATCACAACACTCACTCAATCTCCTTCACAATGCCATCATCATGGTCTTACCATCAATCATCCAATTAAACCCAACAATGGTAAAATAGCATCACATAATATTAACCAACATAATAAAGGACAATTGAATCACTATACAACAATCCATTACTAGTTTATAGCCTAGAATTAGAGACTCAAATCAAGTTAATGATGTACTTCACAACCTAGGTTAATTTCTTAAGAACTAGAATAATTGGATTATTGTATATCACAATATACTCATAATTAGCATGATAACAACATATAATAGTAATTCACACACTAACCAAACCAATTGAGTCAATATTATACAATTCAATTCAAGATCACAACCCAAGGTTAAGGGGAATAGGTCATCTTCTACAATTGATACCAATACATTAAGAAGTGAAATAATTGAGTTATAATACATGTTAATGTACTCATAATATCAAAGGAAATCATAAACAAAGAAATTCAAAAGATCACAATCGTATTGGAAGTAAACCCACTTGAATTTCATAATCCCGAAATCAATTTGGAGGAGCCCTTTGGTGAAATAGATCCCAAAGGTGAAAGGAATACCATACCTTATTAATTAATGAAGTTTAATGGAGAAAATTTAAAGTTTTAAGCCCTAGAGCACACCTCTAGCTTTGTCTTTAATGGGGTTTCTTTAGGAGAGAGAAAGAAGAGAGAATGAGGAGCAATTGGGTTTTGGGAAATTATGAGGATTAGGTTAGTTAATTAGGTTAGGATCTTTATATATGTCATTAAACAACTTAATTAAACCTCCCTTAAACCCGACTTACCTAAACACCTAATCAAATAATTTAGCAAGTCCTAAACATGCAGCAAAACATTGGGCTACATAGACGAGACCACGTCTACAGTCCGTTTGCCAAACGACAGCCAAGAGACCAACCATACTTTTTGTCCACCGTTTTGGTCTGAGACTGTCCAAAACAGTCCCTTCTCGAATTTGGGTAAGTGCCATCGACGCACCATGGATTGGACCACGCCTCGTCGATGGCCTTAGTTGGTGACATTGTCTCGTGACAACTTTTAGCCACTTTTGCAAGGGTCCTCCTCGAGGTCCATTAGTTGGTCCTTGGGGAGTCGTACCCAAAATTTTCGAGTATGAACAAACTAAAATTAGTTTTAGGCACCTTAGTCAAATATGCTAAGGCACACTAGCACCTCATTGAACTAGTTTCCGGACGTCATGGATGTTCCATGATGTTTTGATTCCTAAACTCCCTAAATGACTTATATTCATTATTTTGACCTTAAAACAGTAACACAAACATTAGAGACTCATGTTAGGCTCTAGAACACGTTTTAGATTTTTGGAGTGTTACACTAGGAGGCTAGTCTTAGTCCTCCTCGAGTATGACTATGTCGGTTACGTCTAGGCGGTGCTCCCGGATGTGACACCCTCACCCTATGTAGTTACCATTAAGACAAAACTAATAATAGTTTACATAGTTTACTTTTTCATTTACCTTATTACATTATGGAAAATAGTGTATAACCGAAATGAGACCATGTGACCTACATGGAATCCGGTGTTGTCCTCCCACAGAAAAGAGAGGGTAAACACTGTAACACTCCGAAAATCCAAGACCTAGTCTAGAATCTCACATGAGATATAATATTTGTAAAACTGTTTAAGGCTAATAATAATTCATAAAAGTCATTTAGGAAGTTTTAGATTCAAAACGTTAAGGAACGTCAATGACGTCCGTAGACTAATGCAAAAGATGCTTGTGTGCCTTAGCCTATTTCATGGGTTTTAGGAGTTGGAATTTTTCGAAATTTTGTGAAAAGTTGTCCAAAACATATTAGAATAAGTCTAGGGTCTAAACGTCCGGGTACGACTCCACAAGGACCACCCTAGGGGATCTTGAGGAGGACCCTTTCATTTTGAACCAAATCTGCCAAATAAGGCAGTGCAGGCAGTAGCCATCGATGGTTGCAGGCGATGAGGCATGGAGTTATTTAAAAGTCATCGATGACTCTGTCAATGGTCACTTAAAATTTTTTCCAAAAATTCCAATTTGGCAAATCTTTGATCCAAATGACGGTTGTGCAGGACGGTAGGTCTAAAGGCCCCGTCGACTGACCTACGAACCGTAGGTCGAAATTTCATAGGTCAGCATGCAATTTTACTATTAGGTTTTAAAGACTTCATTTAATTATGTTAGTTATTTACTGGTTTGATTAATGATTAGTTGTTGCTTAATTAGGTTAGTTAATTAAATATATAAACTACCCTCAGCCTAAACTTGATTTAACACCGCAAAGTTCCCAAACCCAAATTTCTCTTCTATCTCTCTACTTTCTCTCTCCCAAGGAAACTACACAGAACACCAACTTCTAAGGGTTTTAAGGAAGAAAGAAGGTTATTTTAACCATTAATCTTCAAATAATAACAAGGTATGCGAACTCTCACGTTTGGGATTCCTTTCCCCAAAGGGTTCTTCCAAAATTGGTTTTCAAAAAGATGATTTCATATGAGTGTCTTACTATTACGAATTAGATCTTCTAAGTTGTATTTTCTATGGTTTCTTTTGGTTATTATGATTGTTTTATGATGTATTATTGAATAATTATTCTAGTTCTTGCTGGTTTAACTTATTATTGTGGTAGAAGTGATGAATTTACCCTATTTCCCTAACCCTAGGTTATTAACTAGTATAGACTTGAATTTTAGTGATGTAGTTGAACTATCTATTGTGTAAATTACTATTTAATTATGTTAGACATATTATTGGATGGAATTGGTTGGTTTATGGTAAGACCATGATGATCGATTTTGTAGGAGATTTGTAAGTCTTTGTTATCCTAAACCTTTACATCAATTACGATGGCTTGTACTTGGTGAAGAAGTTATATTGAAGTATGTCTTGTAATTGTAATAAGTAGGTGTGGTATGTTGATGCAATTGAAATGTCTGTGATTGTGAGATTATGCTTAAGATGTAACGATATAAGGTTGATTATGAATTACCTATGTGCCTTAATATGATATAATGAAGTTAATGTGCTAATCTCATCTATGAGGGTTGTAATGAAAAGTTGTATCATGCAATTCCTATTGAGCTAATGACTATGATAATATAAGGAGATATTATCCCATGATGTAAACTAATTTATGATTGTTAAAGAAATACATTTCAAAAGAGATTCTAGCTTAGCACCGAGTGAACTAGTAGTGATGAGTGTCCCTTACCAAGTAGGGAAGGTGGTTCACTATTGATCTCATGATATTGAAGACTATAATACCAAAGGCATAAAGGAAGTCCTAAGTACATGTCCTAGTTCTTGAACTATGTTTCCCCCGTAGGAATACTAGCTAGTGGATCCACCTAGATGCTATGTTCATGTTTTAGTACTACCTTGGCAAGTAGTCCACCTTCCTTTGGTGTAGGGTTCCATGACACTGGATTCCACATTAGTTCATGTGGTCTTTCGGTGAAGGCAAGATGGTCCCGAAAGTAAAATGACGTAATAAGTGAACTCTAACTAAGATGACTTAAGGGGTTTGACTTAGTCTAAGTAGTGGTATGGCACTCTAACTATACATTGCACTAGTTATCCTTGAGGGAAGTTTTAGAAGGATGTTCTTATGTTCTTATGCTCTTATAAAGTGAATGAACTGCATGTGTTAACTTTAAATGTCGATGATATTATAAGATGTTCTTTTCATGTATGAACATGCTATTGGTCTATTATTGATAACTATGATGATGACAACTCTTGATGATATGTTATGTGATGTTAGGCATTGCTTGTGATCCTTTATATTGTTTGATTAGTTCAGTAAGGTTATGGGGCTTTACTTGGTCATTGCACTTATATACTTGATAGTGAGCTATGAGTAAGGGTCTTGTATATGTTATTATGTTATGCACTCTTATACATGCTTTGTTAATATAAAATGATGTTGGAGTTGCTTTAGCTATGGTTCTAGTATGCTATTAAACATTTTGACTTGGTTATACTTGATGATGTTGGTATTGTGTTAAATATGCTATTGTGTTATTGAGTTTATGGTTTATGTATTTTATGTGTTCATAATTGTGCATAAGGCTTTTCAAAAGAACTTGGCATGGTTTTGAACAAATGTCCCTTTTTGTATGACTTCTATATGGTGTGTGCATATGTTTCTATACTTAGTACAAGTGATGTGCTAAACTTATTTCTCCTTTTTCCCAAACATTTTAGGTTCTGGTTGTTGAAGGTTTCGTGACCAATTTGCAAAGAAGGCTTGGATCATTTCTCCAAGTGGGGATATGTCCTCAAGATCCAGGCATGATACCTTTTCTCATTCTACCTATGTGACTTGCTATTGTCTAATGACATTCATTTCAATTTTATTGTTCAAGACATTGTTGTAAGCCTTAAGTGGCATTATGACATTTGCGAAAGGACTATGCCCGAATTGTTCTATTTTGACTTAGATAGTTTTATATGAGACATCACTATTAGACTATACCTTATAGATAGTGTATGTAAAATAAAAGTAGAAGCATACGTAAGCTTCCAATGCTAGGAGTATATGTAAACTCTCTATGTAAATATTATGTGTATGCAAGAGGTCTATGTAAACCTCATATTGTAGATGTATATGAAAAGTTTTAGTTTTACCCACTATTTAACCAATGAAATGTAACGATGAATTATATGAGGCTAGTCTTAGTCCTCTCCGAGGATGACAACGCCAGTTACTTCTAGGGGGTGCTCTCCGGATGTGAAAAACTTGGTATCAAAGCATGATGTTGAATATCTTTAGGGTCAATGTCTCATTGAACCACGTCAATGTAGATTCTTATTCATAATTGTAAAGTGAATCACACTTATGAATGAGAGATTATGTGATGCTTTGGAAACTCTCATCTTTTTGTACTCCTATGTCGTGCCTCTAGTGTCTTATTTTTTGTGCTTTCACCTGAAAATTTTATAGTAGTTATAGGTATGAATTCTCGAAGAGCAGCCGCAAGAAGGGTCGAGGAAGATATTGATAATGTGGGAACTAATGACAACCAATCTCCTCCACAAGACATCCATGTGCCTCGACATGAAGAAGGTGCTATGGATGATCATATTCTGATTGATCCTCCACCGATGATCGATGGAGATATAAGGGCCGCTTTTCAAAATTTGGCCCAAGCCATGACCTCTCAAGCTAATGTCGTCACTTCTCAAGTCAAAGCCATGACAACCCAAGTGAATACGGAGGTTGGACCCCGAGTGCCTCAACATGCTAGCACTATGGCCTCTCGCTTGAGAAACTTTACTAGGATGATTCCACCTATGTTCTTTCAGTTCAAGGGTGGATGAACATCCTCATGATTTACTTGATGAGGTCTATAAGATTCTCTATGCTATGGGTATGACTTCAATTGAGAAGGTCGTGTTGGCGGCCTATCAACTCAAAGATGTGGCCCAAACTTGGTACACAAAATGGAGAGATAATAAGGCACTAAGAGGAGGTCAGGTGACTTGAGAGATCTTCAAGAGGGATTTCCTCGATAGGTTCTTTCCTAGAAAGTTGAGGGAAGATGAGGTTGAAGAATTGATCAATCTTCGTCAAGGGGGTATTAGTGTACTTGACTACTCCTTGAAATTTGCTAAATTGTCCAAATATGCTCCATCCTTGGTGTCTAATCCAAGTGATGAGATGAGTCATTTTCTTACGGTAGTGTCTGATGACTTGGTGGAAGAATGTTGTTCGACTATGTTTCATGATAATATGAATTCTCGTCTCATGGTTCATGCTCAACAATTGCAAGAAAGTAGGCTAAGGAGGAATAATAGAGAGGCCAAGAGGGTCAAGTATTATGAAGGTGGTTTTTCAAAGAGGAGTTTGGAAATTCAAGAAAATTCTAGATTCAAGAAGAGGTTCTCGAATCAAGTTTCTTCAAAATTTCCCAGATTCGTGATGATAGGGTTTCCAAACCTAAGTCTCAAAAGGGAAAAGGTATTAATTCACCAAGTAAGAAGCCAACTAGTTGAAAGTGCAGTAAGAAGCATTATGGTGAGTGTCTTATTGGGACGAACAATTGCTTTGGATGTGGAAAGAGTGTCCACAAGGTTATTGATCCCCGTAACATAATGGGCCAAAAAAAAGTAGTGCGCAAGCACAAGAAAGTGGTTCTAATGTTGATGCTCCAAGAAATAATCGTTATTATGCACTTCGCTCAAGGGGCGAACAAGAGTGTTCTCACGATGTAGTGACCAATATGCTACAAGTTTTATCTATTGACGTTTGCTCTTTACTTGATCCGGGTGCTACATTATCCTTCGTTACTCCCTTGATAACTAGGAAGTTTGATATTCCCCCCAATGTTCTAGATGAACCTTTTATGGTAACTATCCAGGTAGGTGAGTCAATGGTTGAAAATAGGGTATATATAAGTTTTCCTATAATGTTGTCCAATAGAGTTACTCATGGCAAATTAGTAGAACTTGATATGGTCGATTTTGATGCCATTTTGGGGATGGATTGATTGCATGATTGTTTTTCTTCCATTGATTGTAGGACTAGAATTGTGAAGTTCAATTTTCACAATGAACTCATTTTAGAGTGGGGGGGGGGGGGANAACAAGAGATTTCTCCCGATGTGGTGACCGGTATGTTATAAGTTTTCTCTATTGATGTTTATGCTTTACTTGACCTGGGTGCTACATTATCTTTTGGTACTCCTTTGATAGCTAGTAAGTTTAATATTTTGCTCGATGTCCTAAATGAACCATTTATGGTAACTACCCCGGTAGGTGATTCAGTGGTTGCAAAGAGGGTATATAGAAATTTTTCTGTAATGTTGCCCAATAGAGTTACTCATGTTGAATTAGTAGAATTTGATAAGATTGATTTTGATGTTATTTTTGTAATGGATTGGTTGCATGATTGTTTTTTACCATTAATTGTAGAATAAGTATTGTCAAGTTAAATTATCCAAATGAACCCTTCTTAGAGTGGCAAGGTGGGGGGGGGGGGGGGGGAATTCTATTCCTAGAGGTTGTATCAATTCTTGTCTAAAGGCTTGTAAGATGATATCAAAAGGGTGCATATACTACAATGTTAGAGTCAATGATTTAGACTCTGAAAACCCTCCCATTGAGTTAGTCCCCGTAGTGAGGTAATTTGTAGATATCTTCCCAAATGATCTTCCTGAAATCCCTCCCAAACTGGAAATTGATTTTGGTATTGACTTGCTACCGGATACCAACCCCATTTCAATTCCTGCTACTCGGATGGGTCCAACCAAATTGAAAGAGTTGAAGGCTTAACTCAAGGACTTGCTAGACAAAGGCTTTCTTAGACCTATTATTTCTCCATGGGGTGCTCCGGTTTTGTTTCTGAAGAAAAATGATGGGTCCTTAGAATGTGCATCGATTATCGCCAACTCAATAAAGTAACTATTAAGAACAACTATCCTCTCCCTCAGATTGATGACTTATTTGATAAACTCCAAGGGGAAAGCTACTTTTCTAAGATTGACTTGAGATCGGGGTGTCACCAACTTAGTGTGAGAGGTGAGGATATACCAAAAACGGTATTTTGAACTAGGTTTGGTCACTATGAGTTTCTAGTAATGTCCTTTGGTCTGAGTAATGCCCCGACGGTGTTTATGGACCTCATGAATAGGGTGTTTCTAAGTTAACTAGATTTATTTGTCAATGTCTTCATTGACGACATCTTGGTCTTTTCAAAAATTAGGCTGAACACATGGACCATTTGAGTATTAATGAAAACCAATTATTTTCCAAGTATAGCTAATCTGAGTTTGGTGGTGTATCTTGGTCATATCATCTGTACTGAGGGAGTTGAGATTAATCCAAGGAAAACTGAGGCATTCAAAAATTAGTGTAGACCATTGATTCCAATCGGCCTTAAAAGCTTATTGGGTCTGGCGAGATTCTATAGGAGGGTAGTGGATTGTTTTGCACCCATTTGTTCTTTCTTGATTACTTTGACCCAAAAAAGTGTGAAATTAGATTGGTCGGAGGCATGTGAAAGAAGCTTCCAAATTTTGAAAGATAGGCTTACCTCCTCTCCGATATTGACTTTATCGGAGGGTACCAAGGGTTTCGTTGTATATTGTGATGAATCCCGAGTAGACTTAGGGTGTGTCCTTATGCAACTTGGTAAAATAGTAGCTTAATCTTCTAGACAACTTAAGGTGAATGACAAGAATATTTAACCCATGTTCTTGAGTTAGCGGCCATGTTATTTTCCTTGAAAATATGGAGGCATTACATATGTTATGTTCATGTTGATGTGTATACCGACCACAAGAGTCTACATTATGTGTTTACTCAAAAAGAGTTAAATCTCCGACAAAGAAGGTGGTTGGAATTGTTGAAAGATTATGACATGAGTGTTCTTGTGTTCTCTACCACCTCGGCAAAGTCAATAAGGTTGCGGGTTCTCTAAGTCGTATGACCATGCGTAGTGCGTGTCATGTGCAAGAAGACAAAAAAGACCTAGTGAAATATTTTCATAGGTTGTCTCCTTTGGGTGTTAAATTGGAAGATTCTCCAAATGTTGGTTTTATTGTCCATAATAACTCCGAATCATCTTTGGTGGTTGAGGTGAAGTCTAAGCAACACCTTGAACATTCATTGACGGAGTTGAAGGAATCGGTTCTTGGTAAGCTTAATGATTCATTCTCCTCAGGGGGATGATGTTTTGAGGTATCAAGGAAGGTTGTGTGTTTCCAATGTAGATGACTTGAGAAACGGGATTGTTGACAAAGCTCATGCTTCTCGTTATTTCATTCATCCGTGTACTACAAATATGTATCATGACCTTAGAGAAGTGTTTTGGTGTGAAGGCTTATAAAGGGACATAGCCGAATTTGTTGCAATATGTCCAAATTTCCAACAAGTGAAATCTGAGTGCCAAAAGACAAGTTGATTAGTTCAATAAATACAAGTTCCCACTTGGAAGTGGGAAGACATTAATATGCACTTCATGGTAGGCTTTCCGCGGCCACAAAGGAAAAATAACTCTATAGGTGTGGTTGTGGATAGGTTGACCAAATCCGCTCATCTTAATCCCGTCAAGTCCACTTACTCGGCAGAGGATTATGCAAGGATCTTCATTGATGAGATTGTGTGTCGTCATGGTATTAAGTTATCCATCATATCGGATAGGGATGCACAATTCACATCTATGTTTTGGAGTTCATTGCAAAAAGGGTTAGGTACAAAGGTGAAGTGAAGAACCGATTTTCATCCCCAAACGGATGGTCAAGCGGAGCGTACTATTGAAACCCTTGAGGATATGCTTTAAGCTTGTGTAATTGATTTCAAGTGGAAATTGGGATAAACACTTGCCTTTGGTTGATTTCTCTTGTAACAATAGTTACCGTTCAACTATATCAATGACTCTTTTTGAGGCCTTGTATGGTAGGAGATGTGGATCTCTTATTGGATGGTTTGAAGGTTGCTAGTCTTCACACTTTGGTCCCAAATTAATTTATAAAGCTTTGGAGAAAGTTCATACCGATTGAAAACAGCCTATAGCCGGCAAAAGTCTTATGCCAACCATAGGAGAAGGGATTTAGAATTTTAAGAGGGTGATAAGGTGTATCTATTTCACCCATGAAAGGGGTGATAAGATTTTGAAAGAAAGGGAAGTTGATTCCTCGTTACGTGGGTCTCTATGGAATTTTGAAAAGGGTTGGAAAGGTTGCATGCGCGTTGAGATTACCTAGTAATCTAGCTTCAGTTCATCCGGTGTGCCATATTTGCAGGAGTAAGAAGTGCATCGTTGATCCCGAGTCCATTCTTCCTATTGAGGGTCTAGGTATGGACGAGAACTTCTCCTATGAGGAGGTTCAAGTTGAAATCCTTTATAAACAAGTGAAGAAGTTGAGGAACAAGGAGGTGGCTTCCGTAAAGGTGTTAAGGAAGAACCACCTAGACGAGCGAGCAACATGGGAGGCCGAGGACGACATGAAGTCCCGTTACCCTCATCTCTTTGTTGAATAAGTTTAGTTGTTCCTACATATAATGAAAATAATGAATAAATTGAATTTGATTTGTCTTGTAAAGATGTGCATATTCATGCTAAAGGTTTTTGCTAGAACATTGTCACATCCGCGAAGTACCCTTTACACGTAACTGACGTCGTCCTCCTCAGAAAGGACTAGGAAAAGCTTCTTAGCATTCATCATTTTATTCGTAGGTTAAAAAGTGCAAAAAATTTAAAACTTCTCATCTACAATTGCTTCATGAGGTTTACTTAGACCTCTTACTTGCACATAATATATTCCTAGCGTGTATACATAGATTCCTCGTATTAAAAGATTACATAGTCTTCTACTTTTATGCCACATATAGACAAGATACATAATATAGTCTTAAAACGGATGTATCATATTGAACCATCTAACATGAATTGAACCATATGGGCACAAGCCCTTAGATAATGTATAAATTCCACTTAGAGATTACAACAATATCTTCAAACAAGTAAAATGAAATGATCGTCTTTGGACTATAACAAACAAACGTACCGAGAGTAATAACAATGCATCATCCTCGTACTTGAGGACATACCCACACTTGGAGAATGATTCCAATCCTTCCTTGAAAATCGACACAACCCCTTCAACGACCGGAACCTAAAATGTTTGGGGAAAAAAGAAGTAACGGGGTTAGCACTTCACTTGTACTAAGTATGGAATTATAGGCACATACAACATAGAAATCATGCAAAAAAGAGACATTTTACTAAAGCATGCTAAGTTACTTTACAAATATATTATGCACATTCAAGAACCAATACAAATCAATAAGCACATATCCCTTAATTGAAGACCATGTGTAACACAAGACCAACAATATATAGTCTAGTCAAGTCAACATGCATATCAACATAATTGAGAACATAACCAAGACAATTCTATCATCAAGTTATAATATCAACAAGTATGCATAAGAGTTCATGACATCATAACCTAAGCAAGACCATTATTCATAAACCCCATTATGTCCACTAGTGGAATGACTTAGTAAGATCCCATAACCTTACTCAATCAAGCAAACCAAAAAAGGACCATAAGAAATGCCTAACATTACATACCATAACATTAAGAAAAATCATAATCATATCTATCAATGGAGACAAAGAACATATTCATAAGTGAAACCAATATTATATAGTGCTATTAACATGTAAGATCAACATATACATATCATTTACATTTATAAGCATATAAGTACATAAGAACAACTTTCTAAGACTTCATTCAAGGAGAACTAGTGCAATGTATAGGTAGAGTCCCATACCCCTACCTAGACTAAGCCAAACCCCTTAAAGTCATCCTAGTTAGAGTTCACTTTATTACTTCATTTTACTTTTGGGAATATCATGTCATAAACGACATTGACCACATGAGGTAATGTGGAATCTAGTATCATGGAACCTTACACCAAAAGAAGGTGGACTACTTTCCAATGTAGTACAAAAACATGAACATCACATCTATGTGGATCCACTAGCTAGTATTCCTATGGGGTCTACATAGTTCAAGAAGTAGAAGATTTATTTGGAATCCACTTTATGCTACACGCATTATATTCTCCAATATCATGAGTACAATAGTGATCCTACCTTCCCTATGTAGGAAGGGACACTTCTCACTTCTAGTTCACTCGGTGCTAAGCTGAAGTCCATTTAGAAACATCTTTTATTAATTATCATAACTTAGTTTAGGTCATAGGAGACTACTCCTTATATAGTCGTAGTCTTTAGATCAATAGGATTTACATGGGAACATCCTTTCAATGCAATTCACACATTTGAGGTTAGCACATTTACATAACCATATCATGATAAGGCACATAGGCAATTCATCACAAACTTTATATAATTACATCCTAGCAAACAACTCACCAGCCATAAATCAAGACACTTCAATTCAACATCATACTAACCTAATAAATCTTATCATAAGGTGTAATTCAATAGAACTTCATCACTAAACACAAGTAATCATAATTGATGTAATGTTTTGAGGCCACAATACTTACCCTAATATCCTTCAGAAGTCATCGTCCAAGGTTTTATCATCAACCATGTAATTAAAATCCAAAATGGGTGTAACATCATCACAAAATAGTAAATTAACACAATAATGAAGTCAATTGAATCACTACACATCTATTCATCACTAGTTCATAGCCTAGGGTTAGGGGACTTGGGTCAATTTCATGATCTACTTCACATACTAGGTTAATTCATCAAGAACTAGAATAATTGAGTCATAATACATAATAATATAAGTATAATAACCAAAAGAAATCATACAAAATACAATTTAGAAGATAAAATCTGTAATAGAAGAAAACCCACATGACTCATCTTTTTGAAATCAACATTTGGAAGAACACTTCGGGGGAAGGAATACTAAAGCTTAAAGGATGACATACCTTTTTAAGTGTAGAACATTTATGGAGAAAAATACCCTTCTTGCTTCCCTAAGACCTTGACCTAGCCCTTCAATTGAGTTATTCTTTTTGGGAAAGAGAAAGTAGAGAGAACGAAGAATAATTGTGTTTGGCAATTGAGAGGTTTTAAGTGAGGTTTTAGACTTGGGGTAGGTTATACAGTTAATTAATTAACCTGATTAACCAATCCCTAATCACTAATTAACCCAATAACTAACTAACTTAATTAAATGAACTTATTAAGACTTATTAGTCAAATGGCAGGACTAACCTACGAGATCACTACCTACGGTACGTAGGTCAGTCGACAGACCTTGGGACAAACCGTCCTACAGGTCCGTCATTTTGGTCAGAGACCCTGCATTTGGAAACTTTTTGAAAGGTGGCTAACTGTCCAACGACGGAGGAATAGACGCCCCATCGTCTCACCTATGCCCTGTCAATACCAAGCGTAGGTGGACACTGCCTACACTGTCCTATTTGATAGCTTTGGTTCAAATGAAAGGTCCTTTTCAAGGACCCTCAGACTGGTCCTTGGGGAGCCATACCCGGACTTTTTGACCCAAAACCTACTATAATATATGTTTAGACACCTTTTTACCAAATTTCATTAATTTCACACTCCTAAAACCATGTGAAATTGGCTAAGTCACATTAGCACCTTTATGTACTACACTCCGGATGTCATGGACGTTCCTTGCATTTTTACTCTAAAACATCCTAAATGACTTTATACACTATTATTTGACTTAAAACAGTGTTACAACCTTTAGATAATCATGTGATGGTATAGATTAGGTTTTTGAACTTTCAGAGTGTTGCAATATCCCCCCTTAGGAACATTCGTCCCCGAACGACACTAAAAATCTTTTGACGGGAGAGGATAGACTAAATACTAGCAGCCCAACCAACAACATGCAAAAATCGATATGAGTTACAACTCAAATCATAAAAACATGGCATTCACACAAAGTAACCTAAATATCAATTACAACACAAAAGATCTCGCATCACAACATGAGGAATTTCCTTCTCACAACAACATGTGCTCAACATAATCATTAAAGAGTCAATTAAGAGAAAATTCAACCTATAAATATGCTTGATAGCATTTCATAAAATCAATAACATACCAAGTACATAATGAATACAAAAACAAGCAAAATTACATTTTGGCATGAAACTTTATTTGAGCAAAAACTTTTTATCATGAATATGCATATACAAGTAAAATTCAATTAACTGATTATTTTCATTATTATAGGAACACTAACCTTAATTATTAAAGTGATGAGAGTAACGGGATTTCATGTCGGCCTCGGCCTTCCATGTTGCTCCCTCAACAAGGTGTTTCTTCCATAACACCTTTATGGAAGACACCTCCTTGATCCTCAACTTCTTCACTTGTATATCAAGGATTTAAAGCGGAACCTCTCATAGGAGAGGTTCTTTTCTACACCAAAATCCTCAATGGGAAGAATGGGCTCGGGATTACCGATACACTTTTTAAGCATGGAGACATAGAACACCAGATGAACCAAAGTCATTTCACTAGGTAATCTCAACTCATCTGCAACCTTATCAACCCTTTAAAAGATTTCATAGGCACCCACATAACGAGGACTCAACTTTCCTTTCTTGCCAAATCTCATCACTCCCTTCATGGGGAAATTCTTAGATACACCTTATCACTATCTTCAAATTCTAAGTGTTTCCTCCTATGGTTGGCATAAGAGTTTTTCCGGCTATAGGCTGCTATAAATCGGTTCCTTATCATATCAACAATCTCAAAAGTCTTATAAATCAATTCGGGATAGGAGTGAAGACTTGCCCACTTGAAACTATCCAATTGGAGATCTACATCTCCTACCATGCAAAGCCTCAGAAGTCATAGATATAGTTGCATGGTAACTATTGTTATAGGAGAACTCAACTAAAGGCAAATGTTTATTCCAATTTCCATTAATATCAATGATACAAGCTCTTAGCATATCCTCAAGGATTTTAATAGTACACTCCACTTGACCATCCCTGTGGGGATGAAAAGTGGTGCTTAGCTTCACCTAGGTGGCCAACCCTTTTTGGAATGACCTCTAAAACCTAGATGTGAATTGTATACCACTATTTGACATGATAGATAACGGAATACCATGGCAACACTAAATCTCCTCTATGAATATCCTTGGATAATCCTCCACCGAGTATGTGGTCTTGACAGGATTAAAATGAGAGGATTTAGTCAACCTATCCACAACCAACCATATGGAGTCATGCTGCTTTTGTGTCCGAGGCAAGACTACCACGAAGTCCATATTGATGTCTTCCCACTTCCATGTGGGAACTTGTATTTCTTGAAGTAAATCACTTGGCTTTTGGTATTCAGCTTTCACTTGTTGGCAATTTGGACATTTCCAAAAAAATTATGCTATGTCCCTTTTTAAGCCTTCCCAACAAAACACTTCTCTAAGGTCAAGATACATCTTTATATAACCCGGATAAATGGTATAACGGCAACCAAGATATTCCTCAAGAATCCGATTCATCAAGTCATCAACATAGGGCTCACACAACTTTCCTTGATACCTAAAGACACCATCACTCCTTAAGGAGAATGACTCATTAAGCTTACAAAGATCTGAATAATTCAACTCCATGAAGGGTTGATAAAGGTGTTGCTTAGACATTACCTCAACCACCAAAGACGACTCGGAGTTATGATGGATCATAAAACCACCATTTGGAGATTCTTCCTGTCTAACACCAAACAAGCCAACCTATGAACATCTTTCACTATCTCTCTCTAAGCTTCTTTTACATGACACACTACCCATGGTCATACGACGTAGAGCATCTGCACCAAAATTGGATTTTTCAGGGTGGTAGAGAGCACTCATGTCGTAAACTTTCGACAATTCCAACCAGCTTCATTGTCGAAAATTTAACTCCTTTTGAGTAAACACGTATTGAAAGCTCTTGTGGTCGGTATTCAAATCTACATAGACACAATAAAAATAATGCCTCCATATTTTCAAGGAAAAAGCCACAGCCTCTAACTCAAGATGATGAGTTGGATGATTTTTCTCATGCACCTTGAGTTGTCTAGAAGCATAAGCTACTACTTTCCCACGTAGCATAAGGACACACCCTAAGCCCACTCAGATGCATCACAATGTACAACAAAGCCCTTGGTATACTTTTGTAAAGTCAACATAGGAGCGGAGGTAAGCCTATGTTTCAAGATTTGGAATCTACTTTCACATGCCTCCGACAACTCAAACTTCACACTCTTTTGGGTCAAAGTAGTCAAGGAAGATGCAATGGAAACAAAACCATCCACAAACTTCCTATAATATCCCGCTAGAACCATAAAAACATCTAATGTTGGTTGGATTCAATGGTTTAGGCATATTCTTGACCGCCTCGGTTTTCCTTGGATCAACCTCAACCCCATCACTAGGTATGATATGACCAAGAAACTCCACCGACCTCAACCAAAACTCACATTTGCTATACTTGGCAAATAATTATTGTTCCTTAACCACTTGCATTACCATTCTCAAATAATCCATGTTGTCACCCTCATTTTTCAAATATACCAAGATGTTCTCAATGAAGACAATGACAAATGAATCTATATAACTTTGAAACACCCTATTCATGAAGTACATAAAGGTCATCGGGGCATTAGTGAGTCCAAAGGACATTAATAAGAACTCATAGTGACCATATCTAGTTTGAAAAGCCGTTTTTGATATATCCTCCCCTCTCACCCTAAGTTGGTGATACTCCGATCTCAAGTTAATCTTAGAAAAGTAGCTTGCCCCATGAAGTTGATCAAACAAGTCGTCAATCCGAGGGAGAGGATACTTATTATTGATAGTGACTTTATTGAGTTGACGATAATTAATGTACATTCTAAGGGACTCCTCCTTTTTGTTCATAACCAAAACCGGTGCACCCATGGAAATACTAGGCCTAATGAAGCCTTTCTCTAGTAAGTCATTGATTTGATCCTTCAACTCTTTAACTATATCCATCCGATAAGGAGAAATTTAAATGGGGTTGGTATCCGGTAGCAAGTCAGTACCAAAATCAATTTCTCGTTCGGGATGGATTCAGGGAAGATCATTAGGAAAGACCTCTGGAAATTCCCTCACTACGGGGACTAACTCAATGGGAGGATTTTCTGAGTCTTAATCTTTGACACTTACAATATGGTATAAACACCCTTCTGAGATCATTTTACAAGCCTTAAGACAAGATATAATACGAACTCTAGGAATATAATTTTCCCCCTTCCACTCTAAGACGGATTCATTTGGAGAATTGAACTTGACAATTCTTGTTCTACAATCAATGGAAGCAAAACAATCATGCAACCAATCCATCCCTAAAATGACATAAAAATCGACCATATCAAGTTATACTAATTCAACATGAGTAACTCTATTGGGTAACATTTTAGGACAATTTATATATACCCTCTTTGCAACAACGAACTCACCTACCAAGGTAGTTACCACGAAAGGTTCATTTAGGATATCGGAAAAAAAACCAAAATTCCTAGCTATCAAGGGCGTAACGAAAGATAATGTAGCAACCGGATCAAGTAAGTCATAAACATCAATAGAGAAGACTTGTAACATATTGGTCACCACATCAGGAGAACTATCGTGTTCACCCCTAGAGCGAAGAGCATAAAAGGGATTCTTCTTTGGAGCATCCACATTATTACGATTAGCTTGAGTTTGCCCACTTCCTTTGTCTTGCCCGTTCAAATTAGGGCAATACCTAACCTTGTGACCAATCTTTCCACACCTAAATCAATTGTCCGTCCCAACAATGCAATCACTATAATGCTTTTTACCATGCTTTCCACAAGTTAACTTCTTACTTGATGAACTAGTACCCCTTCCTTTTTGAGCCTTAGGGTTAGACACCCTATTATCACGAGCCTTAGGATATTTGGAAGGAACTTGATTAGAAAACCTCTTATTTAACGTAGTCTTGTATTGAATGTATAGCCTACACTTAGAAGAACCACCTTCATAAGATCTTGCCTTCTTGACTTCCCTATTCTTCCTCCTTAACCTAGTTTCTTCCATTTGTTGAGCATGAACCATGAGATGATAAATATTCATATTATCATGAGTCATAGCCGAACAAAATTCTTCAACAAAATCTTGGACACCCCCGTAAGAAAAAGAATCATCTCATTCCTTGTGTTTGACATCAAGGATGGAGCATACTTGGAGAATTTAGTGAATTTCAAAGACAGTCAAGTACACTCATACCTCCTTGACGATGGTTGATGAATTCTTCCACCTTAGATACCCTCATATCTCAAGGAAAGAACCTATCAAGGAAATATCTCTTGAAGATCTCCCAAGTCATTGGACCACCACTTTGTGCCTTATTATCCCTCAATTGCATGTACCATGTTTGGGCCACATCTTTGAGTTGATAAGCTGCCAACTCGTCCTTCTCAATTGAGGTCACCCACATGGCATAGAGAATCTTATAGACCTTATCGAGGAAATAATGAGGGTCCTCATCTGACCTTGACCCCAAAGAATATAGGTGGATTCATTCTAGTAAATTCTCTCAAATGAGAGGCAATAGTGTTAGCATGTTGAGGCACTCGAGGTCAAACCTCCCTATTCATTAGGGTCGTCATGGCTTGGACTTGAGAATTGACTGAATTAGCTTGAGAGGTCATGGCTTGGTCCATTGAGAAAGGCTACCCTTATCTCTCCATCGGTCATCGGTGGATGAACAACCAGAACTCGATAACCCATAAAAACTTCTTCAAGTGGAGGCAGTTGGTTGTCATGATCCCCCACATTCACCATCTCTTCCTCTGCCCTTCTAGCAGCTTCTCTTTGAGTATTCATACCTATAACCACGATATAAGGTTTTGGTGAAGGTATATAAAAAGATATAAGGCCACGACATTGGAATAAAAGGAGATGATAATTTCCTAAGCATCACATAGTCTCTCATTCACAAATGTGGAGAGCTTGACAATTATGAATAATAATCTATATGGATGTGGCTTAATGAGATATCAATTCTAGGGATATCCAACCAAATGCTATGATACCAAGTATATCACATCCGGGAAGTACCCCCTGGAGGTAAGGGACGTCATCGTCTCGGGGAGGACTAGCACTGGCCTCTTAGCATGCATCATTACATTCATAGTTTAAAAAGTGAGGAAAAATTAAAACTTTTCATCTACAATTTCATGATGAGGTTTACTTAGACATCTCGCTTACACATAATATATTCCTAGCGAGTATACATAGACTCCTCGTATAAGAAGATTACATATATGCCACATATAGACAACATACCTAATATAGTCTTAAAAAGGATGTCTCATATTAAACAATCTATACGGAATCAAACCATATGGGCACAAGACCTTACACAATGTATATATGCCACTTAGGACTTAGAACAATTTCTTGAAACAAGTAGAATGAAATGTTGGTCTTCAAAGTATAACAAAGAAACGTAGCTAGAGTAATAACAAGGCATCATCCTCGGACTTGAGGACATAGCACACTTGGAGAATGATTACAAGCCTTCCTTGCAAATGGCAAAAGTTCCTTCAACGGCCGAAACCTAAAATGTTGGGCAAAAAGGAGGAAATGGGGTTAGCACATCACTTGTACTAAGTATGAAATTATATGCACATACAACATAGAAATCATACCAAAAAGGAACATTTTATTAAAGATTTCTAAGTTACTTGGAAAATACATTATGCACATATAAAAACCAATACAAATCAATAAGCACATATTTGTTAAGTCAAGACCATGTGTAACACAAGACCAACAATATCAAGTGTAGTAATGTCAACATGCATATAAACATAATTGAGCACTTAATCAAGAAAAATCTATCGTCAAGTTATAATATCAACAAGTATACATAAGAGTTCGTGACTTCATAAACTAAGCAAGACCATTATTAACCCCCATTAAGTCCACTAGTGCAATGACTAAGTAAGTTCCCATATCCTTACTAAATTAAGCAAACCAAACAAGGACCATAGGAAATGCCTAACTTTACATACCATAAAATCAAGAATAATCATCATCATATCAAGCAATTGAGACCAACAACATATCCATAAGTGAAATCAATATTACATGGTGACATTAACATGTACGATCAACATATACATATAATTTACATTCATAAGAATATAAGTTGTCACATCCAGGGAGCACCCCCTAGACGTAACTAGCGTCATCGTCCTCTTTGAGGACAAAGACTAGCCTCTTAGCTTACATTATTATATTTCTAGGCCAAAATATGGAAAATTTAAAAACTTTTCATTACTTCTACATTGAGGTTTACATAGACATCTACATACACATAATATTTATATCGAGCATAGATAGAATCTTCTTATAATAATATTAATGGTCCTCTACTATTATTTCACATAGAAATATAAAAGATAACATAGTGTCAAGTGAATGTCTCATCTCATAACCATCAAATAAGAGTATAAGAATTTGGCCTAGACCATACATCAATGTAATAAAGCTACATATATGTTATACAATGATTAGTAATCAAATGAAAAGGGAAGAACATATAAGTCTTAATACTAGAACAAATTCATAAGCTTGACATTGAAATTGCCCTCGAAAAGTGAGGACCTACCCAACATAGATGAATGAGAACTCCAAGTCTTCCTTCAAAGTCATCCCAAAAGTCCTTCAATGATCGTAACATAAAATATTTGGGAAAATGGAGAAAATGGGGTTAGTAAACCACTTTTACTAAATATAAGACCATATGCACACATATCATAAAATCATACTAAAAAGGGACATTTCATTAGAGTAAGCAATTTACTTTGAAAAGTCTTATGCACATTCAAGAAGACCATGCCAATCATTAAGACATATTCATTAAGTCAAAAGCATGCATATCACAACATCAACAATACTAAGTCTAGTCAAATCAACATGTATATCAACATACTTGAATACTTAGTCAACACAACTCTATCATCAAGTTATAGTAGCAACAACAATAAAAAGGGTTCATTACAGCATAACCGAAGCAAGATATTTACCCATGAACTCCTATTAAGTCAACAAGTGCAATGACTAAGCAAAGACCCATAACATATCCTTATACTTTAGAAATAGAGACTAAACACATACTCATAAGTGAAACCAACCATCATGTAGTATCATCAATGCGCAAGATCATCATATACATAACATGTACAATTATAAGCATATACATATACATATAAGCACAACCTTCTGAATCTTATTACAAGGCAAACTAGTGCTAGGCATAGGTAGAGTCCCATACCCCTACCTAAGCTAGGTCAAACCTCTTAAGTCACCCTAGTTGGTTTGTACTTCATTACTTCATTTTAGTTTAGGGAACACTTTCCTTAACCGATATAGACCATAAGAGCTAAATTTGGAATCCATTTTTGTAAAACCTTATACCTATGGAAGGTCGTCTACCGGCCAAAGTAATACCAAAACATAAACGTAGCTTTCTAGGTGGATCCACTAGCTAGTCTTCCTATGTGAGCAATGTATTTCAACAAATAAGAGATAGGTATGAACTCTCTACATGCCTCTTGGAAATTGGAGTATCATATAATGGAAATCCATAGGATGAGTATCCCTCATAGGGGAGTCAACACCTCATGTAGAACTATAGGGTGAATCTTCCTCTATGGAAAGTCAACACCTCCCATTGTCAAGTTCACTCGGTGCTAAGCTAAGTCCCTTTTGAAATGTCTTCAATGTATTTATTAATAATCATAGCTTAATGTAGGTCATAGGGTCTATCCCTTGTATAATAATAATAATCATCATAAATCAATTAGAATTGCATGAGTATAATCCATTCATTACAATTCATAGGAGTAAGTTACCACATTTACATAATCATATCATGATAAGGCACATTGGTAAGTATCACCATCCTTATAACATGTACATGTCAGCCAACACCTCACAAACCATAGTCAACGTATTTCAATTCAATATTATACCAACCCTATCAATATTAATACAATGTATACTTCACTGCTATATCATGACTTACTCACAATTTACCACAATAGAAGTAAAGAATAGGGATCACAACACTTACCAATTCTCCTTCATAATCAATCATCAAGGTCTTACAACCAAACCTTAACTCAATCAAATAAGAGTGTAATATTATAACACAATAATAACAATCATGATAACAAATCCAATTGAATCACTATATCACAATCCATCACTAGCTCATATCTTAAGATAAGAGAGTTAGGTCAAACTTATAATCTAGATCAATTACTCAAGAAATAGAATTATAGGACTAGAATTAATCTTAATCTATTCATAATATATACAATAACGTCATAAGATAGTAATTCAACCATTAACCAAGTCAATTGAACCAGCACTAGTTAATTCATATAAAGATCACAAACTAGGGTTAAGGGGAATAGGTCATCTTCTCAAACTAGACCAATCCATTAATAAGTAGTGTAATATAGTCATAATTCATCAGAATCTACTCAATACAATCCAAACAAACCATAAAATATAAATTTGAATGACAAATTTCGAGATTGGAAAAGACCCACTTGAATTTCGTACTTTGGAAATCAATTTGATGGAACCCTTTGGGGAAAGAAGTCCCAAAAGTGAAAGGAATCTCATACCTTATGGTTTGATGAATATTGTTGGAGACATTGATGATTGCATACCTATAACCCACCTTGACCTTTCCTCCTATGGTGTTCTTCATCTTGGGAGAGAGAAAGAAGAGAGAAGGAAGAGAATTAGGGTTTGACAATTATGAGAGCTTAGGTTTGTTTAATTAGCTTAGGATCTTTATATAGGTTGTTAACTAACTTAAATAGACCACCCTTAACCCCTAATTAATTATCTAACCACTAATTAATTAAATTCACCAAACTTAAAACGAGTAGTTGAACAATTCACTCACAAACGACTCCCCGATCGACGCCTCGTTTGTCAAAAGACGACCAAGGGACCAACCGTCCTGTTGGTCCGTCCTTAGGTTCAGAGACTTGTCAAAATAGACATTGGCCAAATATTTTAATTGTCCATCGACAGAGGCAATCGACGCCTCGTCGATTGGAACACGGTTCGTTGATGACAAGTCGTTGGTGCACACTACCTCAAGGTCCCTTGGTTTGTTCTTGGGTTACCATTCCCGGACGTTTCGGCTATGAATAAACTCTAATACATATTAGACACCCTTCCACCAAATTCTTCAATTTCGGACTCCTAAAACATAGTCAAATAGCCTAAGGCACACTAGCACCTCATTGAACTAGTTTTCTATCGTAATGGACGTTGCTTGACGTTTTGAGTTCTAAACTTCCTAAATGACTTATATACATTAAAATACACCTTAAAACAGAGTCTAAACCTTTTGATACTTATGTTAGGTTCTAGAACATGTCTTAGACTTTTGAAGTGTTACATTATCCCCCCTTACGAATATTCATCCCCGAATGACACCAAAAACATTTAAAAGAAAGGAATAGGCTCAAGATTAGCATCCAAACAAACAACAATACATATAAACATGAGTTACAACAAAAATAACGGTACATTTACTCATAGAAATTCAAAAACTTGAATTACCACACATAAGGCCCAATATCACATTATGATAAATTTTTCCTTCTCACACAATAACATGAGCTCAACATATCATATATGATTCAAGTATGCCAAACCTAAAGTCACCAACATGCTCAATATCATTTCATAAAAGAATAACCATATCAAAGTGCACAACATAACTCAAAACAAGAAGAATTGCATATTTTCAAGTCAGTATACAGAATTTACTGTAACTTCACTGCAATGACTCCAAAAATGCACATTTTTGCAAAACTTCACCAATATTAAAGAAACTTCCAACTTAGTCATTATTTTCAATATTATCAAGAACAACTAAGGTTCATTAGGAAAAACATGAGGATAACGGTACTTCATGTCGGCCTCGTCCTCCCATGTTGTTCCCTCAACTAGGTGGTTTGTCCATAACTCTTTTACGGAGGCCACCTCTTTGTTCCTCAACCTCTTTAATTGTCGATTAAGGATTTTTACCAGGACCTCCGCATAAGAGAGGTTATCGTTCACCCCAAGATCCTCAATAGGAAGAATAGTCTTAGGGTTACCGATACACTTCTCAACATAGAAACATGAAAAACCGAATGAACCGTAGCCAATTCACTAGACAAGTTTAACTTATATGCCACCTTACCAGTCTTTCGCAAGATTTCATAGGGACCCACATAACGAAGATTCAACTTCCCGTTCTTGCCAAATCTAACCTGCCCTTTCATAGGCGAAATTTTCAAGTACACCTTACCACCTTCTTTAAACTGTAATTCCCTTCTCCTATGGTCAACATAGCATTCTTGCTAGCCATAGGCTGATTTCAAGCGATTCTTTACGATATGAACCTTCTCCAAAGTTTTATAAACCAAATCGGAACCCAAAAGTAAATACTCACCCATTTCAAAAAAACCCAATCGGAAATCTACATCTCTTACCATACAATGCTTCATAAGGAGCCATAGATATAGATGAATGGTAGCTATTGTTGTAAGAAAACTCCACAAGAGGCAAACACTTATCCAAATTTCCCTTGAAATCTATGATACAAGCTCTAAATGTATCCTCAAGGGTTTGAATAGTACTCTCCTCTTGGCCATATGTTTGGGGATGAAAAGTGGTGCTTAACTTCACCTTGGTACCCAACCCTTCTTGGAATGACCTCCAAAACCTAGATGTGAATTGTGCATCCCTATCAGATATGATGGATAACGGAATACCATGGTGACGTAAAATCTCATCAATGAAGATCGTTGCATAATACTCCTCCGAATAGGTAGACTTGACAGGAAGAAAATGAGCGGATTTAGTCAATCTATTCACAACCACCCATGTAGAGTCATATTGTTTTTGTGTCTTAGGAAAACCTACCACAAAATCAATATTGATTTCTTCGGCTTTTACATGTTGGCAATTTGGACACTTAGCAACAAATTCTTCTGTATCCTTTTTCAAACTTTCCCACCAAAACACTTCCCTAAGGTTATGGTACATATATGTCAAACCCAGATGAATGGAGTACCGGGACCCATGAGCTTCCTCAAGAATCCGGTTCCTCAAACCATATACATTAGGAACACACAACCGTCCTTGATACCTCAACACACCATCGCCCCCTAAGGATAATAACTCATTATGCTTACCAAGAACCGATTCCTTCAATTTCATCAATGGTTGATCAAGGTGTTATTTGGATTTCACCTCAACCACCAACTATGACTCGGATTTATGATGGACCATAAAACCACCATTCGGAGAATCTTCCAATCTAATACCCAATCTATCCAACCTATGAACATCTTTAACTAAGTCTTTCTTGGCTTTCTCTACATGAGACACACTACCCATGGTCATACGACTTAGAGCATCTTCAACCGTATTGGCCTTGACGGGTTAATAGGGAACACTCAATTCGTAATCTTTCAACAATTCCAACAATCTTTTGTGTCAGAGATTCAACTCCTTTTGAGTAAACACATATTGTAAAATCTTGTGGTCGATAAACACATCTACATGAACACCATACAAGTAATGCCTCCATATTTTAACAAAAATACCATGACCGCTAATTCAAGATCATGAGTTTGATAATTTATCTCATGCACCTTAAGTTGTCTAGAGGCATAGGCTATTTTTTTTGGATATTGCATAAGTACACACCCTAAACCCACTCGGGATGCATCACAGTATATAACGAAACCCTTTGTACACTCCGGTAAAGTCAATATCGTAGTCGAACTAAGCTTTCATGATTTGAAAGCTTCTCTCACATGCGTCCGACCACTAAAATTTCTTGCTCTTTTGGGTCAAAGTAGTCAAAAGAGAAGAAATGGAAGCAAAATCATCCACAAAACTCTGATAATAACCCGCTAGACCCAAGAAACTCCTAATGTCATTTTAAGTTAATGGTCTAGGCAAACTTTTCACCGCCTCATTTTCCTTGGATCAACCTCAACTCCCTCACTAGAGATGATGACCAAGAAACGCCACCGACCTCAACAAAAACTCACATTTGCTATAGTTGGATAAAATTGTTTTCCCTTAAGCACTTGGAACACCACCCTCAAATGTTCCATGTATTTACCCTCATTTTTAAAATATACCAAGTTGTCACCAATGAAGACAATAACAAATAAATCTAGGAAACTTTGAAACACCCTATTCATGAGATCCATAAATGCCACTGGAGCATTAGTAAGACCAAACAAGTCAATCTTACAAAAGTAGTTTGCCCCTTGAAGTTAGTCAAACAAGTCGTCAATTCGAGGGAGAGGATACTTGTTCTTAATGGTGACTTTATTGAGTTGACGATAATCGATGAACATCCTAAGGTACTTAACCTTCTTCTTCACAAATAAAATAAGGGAACCCCATGGTGAAATAGTAGGTCTAATGAAGCCTTTGTCCAGTAAATCTCTGAGTTGAGCCTTCAACTCTTTCAATTCAGCCGGATCCATCCAATAAGGAGGAATTGAAATGGGATTTCTATCCGGTAACAAGTTGATACCAAAATCAATTTCACATTCGGGAGGAATAACGTGATGATCATTTGGATAGAACTTCAGAAATTCCCTCACTACGGGGACCGAGTCAATGGGAGGAATTTAGGATTCTAAATCTTGGACTCTTTCTATATGGTATAAGCACCCTTTAGAGATCATCCTACAAGATTTTAAACAGGAAATGGTATTACCTCTAGGAATAAAATTTCGCCCCTTCCACTCTATAACGAGCTCATTTTTGAAAGTTACACTTCACCACCCTTGTTCTACTAACTATGGAGGCAAAGCAAGAATGCAATAAATCCATACCCAATATGACATCAAAATCAAACATATCAAGTTCTACTAGTTCAACATGCATAAGTCTATTGGGCAACATTATCGGACAATTTCTATATACTTTTTTTGCAACAACACTCACCCACCGAGGTAGATACCATAAAAGGTTCATTCAAAATATCGGGTAAAATGTCAAACCTTTTAGCTACTAGAGGAGTAACAAATAACAAGGCAACAACGGGGTCAAGTAAAACATATACATCAATAGAAAAAACTTTCAACATACCAGTCACGACGTCGGGGTAAGTCTCTTGCTCACCCCTAGAGCGGAGATCATAAAAGTGATTCTTCTTCGGAGCATCATTAGAACCACTTGATTGAGATTGGAAACTACCTTTGTCTTTCCCCTTCACATTAGGGAAATCCTTAACCTTGTAGACACTCTTTCCACGACCAAAACAATTGCTCGTTCAAACTAAGCATTCTCCTAAATGACCTATTCCACATTTAGCATAAGTAGCTTGTTCTTAGGTGAACTAGTATCCCTTCCCTTCTTGGGCTTAGGGTTAGACACCCTATTATCACGAGCCTTAGGGAACTTGGAAGGAACTTGATTACAAAATTTCTTTTTTAACCTAGGCTTGTCTTGGATATCAAGCCTACCCTTTGAAGAACCATCATCAAAAGATCTTTCCCTCTTAAGATCTTTACTCTTTCCGTAATGCTTTGCCTCTTTCACTTGTTGAGCATGAACCATGAGATGAAAAATGTTCTTATTGTTATGTAGCATAGCCGAATGACACTCTTCTTGCAATTCATCTGACACTCACGTCACAAAGAGGTTCATTTCATCCCTATGATCGAAAACCAAAGAAGTAACATATTTTGACGATTAAGTGAATTTCAAAAGTATTAAAGAACACTCATAGCTCCTTGACGATGGTTGATGAACTCCACCACTATAGCTTCCCACTTCTCCCTAGGAAAGAATCTATGAATAAAAGCCTTATTGAATATTTCCCACGTAACCGGTCAACCTTTTAAGGGCCAATTGTATCTCCATTGGACTTCCCAAGTTTGGGCCAAAACCTTGCGTTGGTAAGTGGCTTACTCAGCCTTTTCACTAGTAGTCAACCCCATAGCATAAAGGATCTTGTAGATTTAATAAATTAATTCTTGGGAGTCTTCTTCAACCTTTGACCGAAGAGAGTAGGGGAATTCGTTGTAGTGAAGTCCCTCAAATGGGAGGCCATAGTACCAACATGTTGGTTTGCTCAGGGCACAACCTCTAGATTAGCTTGGGCCGTCATTGCTTGAGCTTGAGCAGGGACAGCATGTACTAGAGTTGTAATGGCTTGGGCCATGTGGAGAAGGGAAGCCCTTACATCACCATCCTTCAAAGGAGGATGATTGACCGAAGCTTGGTCATCATTAACATCTTCTTCAAGAGGAGGGACTTGATTGCCTCTAGGAGGTGCTCCCGCATTGGCAATCTCTTCATCAAGTCTTCGTGCCTCGTTCCTTCGAGTATTCATTGCCTATAATCACAATAAAAACATTAGATACTAAGAGCACGTATAGTACAAGACTATAGTAGCACGATATTGGACTTCCAAGAAAGTGAAAGTTTCCTAAGCATCACATAGGTTCCTATCCATAAGTGTGGCGCGCTTCACAATTATGAGTAAGAATTTACATAGATGTGGTTGAGAGAGACATCGACTCAAAGATAATCATCTCATGCTCAAATACAAGGTTTTTCACATCCGGGGAGCACCCCCTAGACGTAACCCGTGTCATCGTCCTATTTGAGGACTAAGACTAGCCTCTTAGCTCACATCATTATATTTATAGGCCAAAATACGAAAAATTTAAAAACTTCTCATTACTTTTACATTGTGTTTTACATAGACATCTACATACATATAATATTTATATCGAGTATACATAGACCCTTCGCATAGGAAGATTACATAGTTTTTTACTTTTATTGCTCATATATATGTAAAATATCACATAGTCTCAAATGGATGTGTCATCTCATAACCATCTAATAAGAGTATAACAATTTGGGATAGCCCATACATCAATTTAGTAAAACCACATATATGCTATACAATGTTTAGTACTCAAATTAAAAGGAAAGAACATAAAAGTATTAAAACTAGAACAACTTCATAAGATTGATATTGTAATTACCCTCGGAAAGTGAGGACCTACCCAACTTGGATGAATGACAATTTTAAATTCTTCCTTTAAAGTCGTCTCAGATATCCTTCAATGAAAGGAACATAAAATGTTTGGGATAAAGGGATAAAATGGGGTTAGTACACCACTTGTACTAAGTATGAGACCATATGCACACAAATCATAAAATCATGCTAAAAAGGGATAATTCATCAGACAACATGATTTAATAGTGAATTATATGGATCAGTGCACTTCTTGCCTAGTCCGGGAGATCAGATCTTGGTGCTATTCTTGAGTTCACTCCAAAAGTATACAATTTACTTTGAAAAGCCTTATGCACATTAAAGAAGACCATACCACTCATTCAGACATATTCATTAAGTTATATGTTTAAAATTGCAACACACAAACTAGAACTAAAATTAAGTAAATTCAACTATGACTAGAAAGAACAAAATTCAATTTCACCAAAAGAGTTGAAGAAACACCACTCCCCGGTAGTGGAGCCGTTGATTAACTATGTTTCAAAAACACATCCAATTGTAAGTGTCAACGGTCATTAATCAGTATATAACCCAACTAACTGAGTTGGGTTTGAATCCTATTGGGAGCGCTACGTGTTTGAGAATCAATTGAGAAGTGAAAATATGATCATATTAGTCAGAGGAATAGAAATTGTCGAGCAAAGACATCATTCAAATTAGGGAATGACACGAATGTCACATGGGATTTTTGATTTTTCTTAACAAATACAAACAGTGGAAAATAACAAAAAATAACAATAATGAGATGGGTTCTTCATATGTTATTATAGGCTAATCTAGACAAATGGGTAATTGCAACTATTTAAAAACAGCTAAATATTACTGAGTTAGCTAGACTATAGAGGAGGTAAACATTCTTTCAATAAAATGTTTCCTAAATCAATTTGATTGCTTTCGAACATCAACAAACATGCAAAATAAGAACAACCCACACCTTAGTTCATTCACTCTGTCGAGCTGAATGTGTGGGATTCAGTTTACAGTTCACTCTCTCAAGCTGAACCTAGGTAAACCTAATACCCACCGATCATCAATCAATAATCTTAGTCTTAAAACCTCTCTCTCGAGCAAGCAAAAAACGCAAGGGTAGAACTATATTTGCAACTACAATTATTTAATAAAACCACAATCAGTGATTGAAATCAATTCTAAATAGAATTTAAAGTAACAATTAGTAATACCCATAAACTAAATAAGCTCATAATCACATAACCAATAATTAGGTTTTAGCTACACATCATAAAAAACATAAAAAAAATCACTACCAAATTGAGTTTCCATCAACTGGGTACGATTAAATTTCGTCTTTACAATGCTCCAAATTAAAGAATCTCAAATATCCACTTCTAATTTCATAAAAGTTAAAAACTTCAATTCTTCAAAAGCTGAAAAAAATCTAGAGAAAACTCAATAAGAAAACTAGTCTAAAGAATAATTATTTCCAAAGATTAAAAAAGGATTGGAAAGTCCTTGAACTAAATGATCAAAAATGTATTTATAGTCGTCAAAAATGTGTTGCGATGAGCCACTTGGTAAACTAAGTCTGGCTGGCTAAACCAATCGGCGAGCCGTCCTTTGATCATTTCCTTCGCCCTTTGGCCTTGGTATTCAGCAACCTGAAGGTCTATAACTTTGGGCGATCCAACAGTGCATCGCAGAACACTTCAGCAATCCGCCGACTGCTTTTTTTCTCTTTCCAATTTGATTTATTCCCTCAAGGTTTGGCACACTCAATCTTTAGCAGTCAAATGACCATTCGACAACTCGCCAAATGAACTTGGTGATCACCAGGTTTGCATTTCTTCATTCGTTCAACTCTCTTTGTTCCTTTTTGCAAATTAGTGTACTTGATTTGTTCCTTAATCCATATGACTGAAATCAAGGGTTCTACATCACTTATTTGCATAATATAAGTATTTGAGGACACTAAATCTATATAAATAAAGCCCTAAATAAGTCAAAATCTATGACTCATCATATGACTGACATTGAATGAGATATTGCCCTTCGCAGGCTAGCAAGGGTCATGAGGCTCATCCTAATGCTTCTTCGAGTCATTAAACTTAATATGGTGTTTCAGGAGATTTTATTAGTTATCTTTAGAGCATTGTGTATGCCATTTAGACTCCTCATGATGGTTCCCCAAAAGGAGTCACAAATATGTTCCGAGTCTTTATGTTTGATATTTACGCATTTCTTGACCCAGGTGCTACGTTATCTTTTTTTACTCCAAATGTTGTTGAAAAGTCTGATGTTAGTGGTGAAATCAGTCTAGAACATTTCTAGTCTCTACTCCTATTAGTGATTCTATTATTGCTAAATGGATATAAAAAATGTCCTAGTCTTTGTTTCTTTATAAATCATGACAGATGATCTTGCTGAGTTAGACATGATATATATCGATATCATTTTAGTATGGAAATAGGTTCTGTCTAGAGCAACTTACCCATGTCAAATGGGTTCCTCTAGGACACCCATATTTTGCATGAAGACTAGTCTACGCCTTATCCCACTCACTCTCTCACTGGATGTTAGGATATGTCACTAATGCTAACCCTCTGGGGATGAACCTCATGTCGACCCACTCCTTAGGCCATCAATATAGCGGTTTTTGTTTAGTGACTTCTCTCTAGATCGAGCCAAAACAATATGGGTGAACTTGTATTTTCAACAGATCCATTAGATTCCACAACTACTACACGAAATCACCATTAAACTAAATTAATCTACAAACAAGAAAGACCCAACAACAACATTAACTCATATTCTCTAAATAACACCCCAATAATGGGGGTTTATAGCCACACATTAGAAATAGAAACTACACCTTCAATGATATTGAAATAAAATGGGTATGAGAAATAAGTCTTGATTTGAGAAAAGAGAGACTAAGTAAGGAGACCCACTTCCAAAATTGAAAGGGAAGAAACCCTTTCTTCTTCAACTCTTCAAAACCCTTACGAAACATGATAGTAAAATATTAACAGTAATAAGAAAATATAATATTTTTTGTCTCTAATTCGGAATTCTCAGAACAATGATTGATCTCCCTAAAAACTAAAACTCCGCTAGTACTTGTACCTTTCAGGTTTGTGCTGTAGTGGATCATTCGACATTTTTAGTAGGAATTGTCAATTGACTCGGTAATTCTCCCATTGGTGTAGTCCACCGCCTTCTGGTAATACCTTTAGCATCGTCGTGCTTTGGTTCATTGGGCGATGAGATATTACTTCACAGAACTACTCGGTGATGCACCGACTACTCCTCTCTTTTGTCGATTTGACCCTTTCTTTTAAGGCTCAGCACACTGGAACAAAAGGAGACATCTATGCCTATCAACGATCCTCCAAGTGGACTTGGCGATGCTTATGCTTTCATTTCTTCACTTTTCTCAGCTATTTTTCTCGTTTTGTGACATAGTGTCCATGCTTTTCTTAAATCCTTAAATACCTAAAATTAACAGTTTTTATCATATATTGAGATAAAATAAGAATTTGAGGACACCATATCTATAAAATATAGCCCGAAATGATTCCAATATATGGACTCATCAACACCCCCAACTTAAACTTTTGTGTACAACTCAAGTTCAACAGTTCAAAAAGGATGCGTGATATACCATGGTTTCACGGTATTTTTGATGCTTTTTCCTTAAATTTAGTGTGTGTCCAAAAGCCTTTTTGTATTAATTTTTATGTAAGTTTCTCATTATTTGCAGGAAATCTGTCTAAAGATGAACGCGGAAGTTTTTGAGCAAGAAATGCAGAAAAGTACCACCTACGGAGCTTCTGACGGTCTGTCGTTCCTGTGACTGTCCGTAGGTGGCGTCGTAATGAAGCTGCTGAAGGAAGATGGGGAAGTCTGACCAAGTGTGGGGTTACGAAGTGCGTGACGGACCGTCGTAGCCATGACAGTCCGTCCTGCTGGTTCGTTGTGAAGATCAGAGAAGTATCCCAGTACCCAAATTCCAAGAGTTAAGGTGTTATGGAACGGAGACCCTCGACGGACCGCTGTGCCTGTGACGATCCGTCATACCTGCCGTCGAGGGTAATGAAGAGAGAAGCAGAATAATTTTCAACGTATCGGACAACAGAGTCCATGACGGCCCGTCGTGACCACGACGACCCATCGCGAGGTCCTTCGACCCAGCCGTATTTTTACAGATTTTAAGCAAATCGAGTCCTTCTTTGATTAGGCTTTTGCTTTTTATAAATAGTTCAAAAAACCACGTTTTGGGGGTTAGACTCTTGGTAGTTAGAATCTTGGTTATTAGATACTTTTATAATAGATTCTCTCTTGAGAGATTATTTTGATTATTACACTTTGGATTGTTACACTTTTCTCTGGAGTTGATTGTTGGTGATTTTGTCGATTAATCAAGTAAATTTCTGGATTTTATTCTTTCTCATTGAAGTAAGTGCATGAATTCTTATATTATATATATGAACATTGTGATTATGACTATGGGTAACTAAACTCCATAACTAGGGTTGTGGGAACCATGGGTGAATAATAAGATAAAATCTAACTAAAATAACAATTCTAGAATAGTGTCTTGCATGTATTGGTAATTCTTTCTCTTAGAAGTATTTTTAACGGATGGCCAACGTTAAAACTCGCCTTAATGCTACTTGCCGGACCAAGGAGGTAGATAATAGGAAAAGAATTATCAACATAGATTTAGTGTATACTATCTAATAGGCTAGTATTGATTGGTACGGGGTAATAACTCAGTCAAATATCAAATACAATGCTTAATATGAGGTAAAGGTAAGGGTTAGTATAGCAACACATGTAGCCGGACCAAGGTGCGGAGTGAAATTTTCTAGGTGCCGGACCAAGGATTTAGAAATACATAACTTATCACTTTGCATGCAAGATACTAGGAAAGAATTGTTATAGTTAAAATTATCAGATTAAGAACCTGTGGGGAACACGTTAACCCTAGTTACTTTTATTTATTGATTGAACTCCAACATTTGAATCTTTTAGTTGTCTACTTTAATTTAGTTAGTTATTTTCATTCATTTAGAAATAACCCCCCCCCCCCTTTTATTGTCTTTGTTTTCCAAGGAAATAATTGACTAAATAATAGTAATAATAGATTGAAATTAAGCCTGAACTATTTTCCTCGTGGGAACGATCCCAGCCTCATTAGTTGGGTTCTTTTTTTGATACGACCGCTTTACTTCTTATTTGAGAAGTAAGTTTGAGCATTATTAAATTTTGGCGCCGTTGCCGGGGAAAGTAGCTTTTAGATTAACTTAAACTTGTTACCAAAAGTTTAATCAATACTTTCTTGATCTTACTTTATTTATTGTTTTTGATTCTTGCAGAACTATCTTCCTTGTATGCCAAATACACGGAGAGGAAGAGAACCCTTGTTTACCTACGATCACGAATTAGAGCGTACACTACGCAACATGGAAACTTGGGTATTAATGATGATGATCCAAACCTGAACATCCCAGCTCCGGTTGATGTTCATGGTCAATTATAACCTGATGCTCCGGGTGAAAATCAACAGAGGGGACAAAATCCCTCTCCACGTCCCCAAGAATACTACAGAGGCTATGACAATATAACACACTCCGATGGTCCACTTGTCTTTCCCCCTCTACCACCAGGCCACACCTTTGTGGTAACTAGTAGCCTGATGCAAATGCTCACTGCCAGAGGTTTGTTTTCAGGGCTACCTTCTGAGGATCCACATGCCCATATAGCTAAGGTAAGGGCATTGTGTAAAAGCTATGTAGGGAGGCCTGACTTGGACTTGGATGTAATAGGGCTAAGAGTGTTTCCTCTCTCACTGATGGGAGAGGCTGCTATTTGGTTCACTAAGCTCTTTTATAACTCAATTTTCATTTGGAACCAACTAAGGGACGTTTTCTTAGCATGCTACTACCCGGTCTCCAAGAAATTAAACAACAAAGATAGAGTGAACAACTTTGTGGACTACTAGGAGAGTTAGTTAGTAGTTCTTGGGATAGATTCACCTCATTTTTGAAAAGCGTCCCCAATCACCGTATAGATGATGAGTCACTAAAGGAATACTTCTATCGGGGACAGGAAGATAATAATAAAGCGGTGTTGGATACTATAGCAGGTGGTTCTTATGGGAAGTGTCGTTATGATGAGATTGCTGAAAAGTCAGAGAAAATCTCCTGGAAAAATAAAGCTTGGAGTACTAGGAAGTCAGATACTGGGAGAAGCAATGCAATCCTCTCACAACCCAGCCACAGATGAGATTCATGAAGAGATGGCTCAGATGAGAACTGAGCTTTGGTTGGTATTAAAACTTATCACTGGGGGTGCAGAAAAGATAAATGCAGTTAACTACTTGTTCAAACCACCACCACCACACGATGAATGCAATAATGTGGAGGATTCCTATGCAGTAAATGAGCAGACGGGGGGTTTCCGATCGATTGCCCAATGCTCAAATCAGGATAATTGGCGCCAAGGTCAAGGAAACCAAGGTCGGATCTATGGTAACTATAATCGTGAGGGTCATTATGTCCGAGATTGAAACTACAACCGCGACAACAACTTCAACAAGGGTAACTATGGTAACAGAAATGATAGGAAATGGCCCTATGTCCCTTCTCAAAATCGTGAAGTTACTCCTAGGGATGGTGGAGATAAGATGGCGCGAGTTGAGGATATGTTGCACAAATTGATGAGGAGGTTCGATGCTAATGATGAGCACATTAAAGATTTAAGGAGTGATTTAGCGGGTATTGGGCAGAAAGTCGATACACATGCAATATCGATCAAGCAGATTGAGTTGCAAATGGCCCAATTATCTACGACTGTGAACACACGACAACCGGGCACTCTTCCTAGCAACACTGTCCAAAATCTGAAAAATGACAGACACTGTATGGAAATCACTAACTCGGGGTGGTAAGAAGACCATTGACCCACCTATGCCGTCTAAGGAGGAAAAGGTGAAAAGAAAATGATAAGGCGGTAGAGGGTAGTGGTGAAGTGGAAGATAACACTGTAAAAGATGTTGAAGTACCTATAAAGGTAATTCCCATGCCTAGACCACCACCACCCTTTCCTCAAAGATTAGTGAAAAAGATTGAGGATGGTAAATATCCGCATTTTATAACAATGTTGAAGCAGCTTTCTATCAATGTCCCTTTGGTAGAAGCTCTAGAACAAATGCCCGGTAATGCCAAGTTTATGAATGATATGGTTACAAAAAAAAAGATCGGTCACTTTCGAGGATGATGGTAGAATGCAGCATTGTAATGCTATTTCTACAAGATCTCTCGTACAAAAGAAAGAAGATCCGGGTGCATTCACTAATCCTTGTACAGTCGGGTCATTACATTTTGTGAGAGCATTATGTGATATGGGGGAAAGCATAAATCTCATGCCCCTCTCGATTTACAAGAAGTTGGGTTTGGGTGACTCAAAGCCCACTGCGATGCGGCTACTGATGGTCGATCTAATAGTGAAAAGGCCTGTAGGGATACTCCACGATGTGCTAGTAAAAGTGGAGTAGTTCATATTTCCAACAGATGTTGTTATCCTTGATTGTGAAGTCGATTTTGAAGTGCCTATTATTCTTGGGAGGCCATTCCTTGCTACGGGTAGAGCCTTAGTTGATATGGAAAAGGGGCAGGTGAAATTTCGGTTGAACCATGAAGAAGCGACCTTCAACATTTGTAGGTCCATGAGGCAGAGTGGTGAGCTCCAATCAGTATCTGCTATATCCTACAAAGAAAATATGAAGAAGGATTATGACCTAAAAAGTGAAAAAAAAAGAGTTTATGGTTGAGGATGTGGTGCTTTTAGACAATTCTAGGTTGCGTTGGCTTCCGGGCAAGCTCAAGTCCAAATGGACTGGCCCTTACTTGATTACCCAATTATCCCCTCATGGAGCAGTTGAGTTAGAAACCAAGGAGGGAGTGCTGTTTAAGGTGAATGGAAAACGAATAAAACTCTATTTTGGGCATACTGAATCGGTAAATAAAGTGAGTAAGGCATACTATCTTGATGAAGGCTGAGTAATCAAGTGTCCTCAGTCGTGCCGCGACGTTAAATCAGGCGTTGGTTGGGAGGCAACCCAATACTTATAGTTTTTCTTTTTAGTAATGGTAGCATTTTCTACTAATGGGTATTTAAATTTGCAGGCACATCACAAAGAAATTCTGCAGAAAATCACTCTGCAACAGTCATTGACAGACACATCGACGGACCATCACACACGCGATGGACCGTCGCATGAATCCGTCGTGACAGGTACGTCTTTTAATTATTTTCAACACTAGGGCACACATGACGGAACAAATGACTGACCGTCTTACCTGCGATGAACCGTCGTCGTTGTCTCATCGCGTCATTAGTGAGCGTACCCGACCCGACCCGATCCGGCTGGGAACTATTATAAATTTTCAACCTATAAAACCCCCCACCCCTTCATTTGAACGGTTTCTTTCACTCTTTCTCCCATTCCCTCCCTTTTAAACTTCGCATTTCCTACCTCTCTTTCAACCGATCATTTCCCCAAATTCCCCTATTCCTTAAATCCACCCTTTACTAGTCGGAGTCTGTTGTTGTGGTTCTCTTCTTGATCACCAAGTACCATCCTCGCTTGTTTTTCTTAAATTCTCAGGTATGTGTCTCTGATTTCTACCCATTTACATTGCATTTTTGTTTATCAATTAGTATTCGACTATTTCTTATTGATGGGTGCATTCTTTAATACAAATTCTGTCTGACCTAGGTTGAGAATACTCAAAATTGACTTGTTAAAACTCTAGAAATAGGTGCTTTAGCATTGCAAGTTTACTAGGTATTTGGGATAGACACATGTAGGTTAAACACTAAAAATTCCATTTGGGTCATAGGGGATGATTGTGGCATCCCCAGTTCTGTCACTGAGGGACAGAACGAGACCCCGATGACGGACCGTCATACCCACGACGAACCGTCATACCCACGACGGACCATCATAGGGTCCGTCCCAACACCCCCATCACCTCGCTGTCCAATTTTCTCCAAGTGTCCACCAACGGACACATGCGACGGACTGTCGCGGGAACGACGGTCCGTCCTGCACAACCGTTCCGGTTGTCAGAGACCTTGTTCCTAAGGGTCTCCAACTTTTTCTAAGTTCCCTCTTACGAACATATACGACGGACCGTCATACCCTCGAAGGTCCGTCGTGCACAACCGTTCTGGTTGTCAGAGATTCTATTCCTAAGGGTCTCCCACTTTTTCTAAGTGTCCTCTTACGGACATCTACAACGGACCGTCATACCCTCGACGGTCCATCCTGCACAAGCGTCATGAAAGTCAGAGAACCATCTCCTGAGGGTCTCCATACTTTTTATAAGTGTCCTCTAATGGACATCTACGACGGACCGTCATACCCTCGACGGTCCGTCCTGCACAACCTTCGTGATGGTCAGAGACCCCTCTCCGAAGGGTCTCCACGACGAACATCGACGACGGACCATCATTGTCACGACGGTCAATCCTGCTTATCCGTCATACTAATCAGAGACATTCCTTCAGGGGTCTTCACATCAACATAGTTGAAGTAAGACATGACGGACCCCATGACGGTCCGTCGTACTCGGGACGAACCGTCACCTGGTCCGTCGTGTTTCACTGTTACTACAAAAAAGTCATTAGAGTTTAGCTCTTATATTTATTTTGTTTCATTTTTGCTCGTATTATTTGCTCCTTCTCGTACTAATATCGATTCTTTACAGGTACTATCTATTATGGCACCAAAACAAGATCGAGTATACGCACGTGGGCAATCAAAGTTTGTCGCCCCGTCTTTGCGCCTGGTCATTGTCTTAGATGATGAGCGTGACCCCGAGTACGTGCCCCCATGCAGTGCCACTCCATCCCGAGCTGCACGTGCTGCCAGAGCTATGCCCAAAAAGGTGGCGTCCAGCATAGTCACTGCCTACCAATCTGATGAGGAGCGCACACTGATCGGCACACCTTCGGGGTCAGCTACTCATGAATAAGGAGCGTCTGGCTCCTTAGGAGTCTCGTGGTTAGAGGAAGCCTCCGGGTCTGCTGAAATCCCTGCACCCGACACAGCTGCACAGTTTGCCTCGTCTGATGAGGCTGATAGTTCTGAATCCACTCCCGGCTCACCGAATCATGCTCTCACCCTGGTTTCCGACCAGACCAATCGGTGGTGTGTCGACGGGCAGTATCAAGTTAATTCAGAGGCAAAGTTTTTGAATGATAAAGGATTCATGACTCGGACCCTTACATTGGAGAGGCGGGTCCTTATGGGAAGTCTCCCTACTATGCCAGAGATCCACAATCTCTTCACCAGACACCGACTGGAGTGGACAACGCGTTCTTTGGGCCCTTATAGTGATGCGTTGGTCCGAGAGTTCTACGCCTCCTACGTGGCTACACATAGATCACAGATTGATAGGCGGGCTTCCCCCGTCAAAAAGGCCCCCACTTGAGCATGTCCGAGTACGTGGCATTCAGGTTGATATCTCCCTACCTGCCATTCTTCGGTATCTATACGGCGAAGATGTTGATGCCAAACGGACACCTCTAACCGCCGAGTTTGACTACCCGTGGAAAATTGTCAAAGATGGCCAATTCTTGCGTGAGCCATCGCTGAGAGAGACCACCAAGAGGTGAATGGCCCTTCACTTGTCTGTTGATGGAGAGGGTGTCGACTGGGTAACCGAGCCGAAGGGAGCCATCAAGAAGGCTAACCTAACCTTCACGGCGAAAAAGTTATGGTTGATTGTCCGCCACTGCCTTTCCCCCACAGTCGTTGATAATATAGTCACATGGGATCGTGCAGTTCTGATGGCGACGATGATAGCCGGGTTTGAGGTGGACTTTTCTTGGCTTCTACTGGAGGTCATGCACGCGAGGGATTTTAAGGTCACAACTACTTGCCCTTTTCCGTGCATGATATTTTCTTAGTGCAGGTCCGTAGGTGTGCCCATCTGGCACATCAATCATCTCAAGACTCCGCTGGGGACTGTTGATATCGGCCTCATCAGGGATGACACCAGTGAGTTGGCTCCATGCAGAGGGCCCCATCCAGAGTTGCCTCCACTTTGTGACAATCTGGCCGATACGGTGGCACAGGCTCGCACGGCTACGCAGGATGCTTCTGAAACCACTGACACTACCCCGGTCGAGTATATCTCGGGAAGTAGCACTTCCCTGAGCTCCTCTCGCTCAGCCCCTTTCCCCGCTCTGGTCCCGCTTGCTAGGGTCCAAAACTAGAGGCACAGATGGCTACACTTCTGCATCACATCCAGCCTTGGATGCAGAGGTTTATTGCTGAGGCAGAAGAGCGCTTGGAGCGGAGAATGGTCCAGCACATAGAGCGGAAGATCGCTGAGGTTCATCAAGCGCTTGGACGCTTTTGAGTTGCAGGTTCTAGCCCATCCAGCCCCTAAGGTGGACGTGTCGACCCTTCAGGCTGCGATCGAGAGTCTTCGAGCAGACATTGATATGATCCTAGAGGCCAGGGTGCCTGAGTCTGAGGCCTCTTTTGCAGAGCCTGCTGAGGACACAGTGATGGCGGCCTTATTCGCCACTTCTGAGATTTCACCACCTCCCCCTCAAGATCATGCCAAGAGGCGTAAGGGTCAAGACGAGGATGAGGCTAGAGCACGAAAGAAGGAGCGTCGTGAGATGGAGGCTGCGAGGAGATCCTCGCTTGCTGATGAGGAGGCACGTCGAATGAGGGCTGTACAGTCAGCTGCTGGGGCATATAGCTCCAGAAATGTGGAGATAGCGAGAAAGATTGCTTATAGTGCTATTGCTAATGAGGACACTACTGAGGGTGTCCAGATTACAGAGGTAGTGGGTTCCGGAGAACAGAACCCTCAAGCTTGCTGATCGTCGGAGCTTTGCAGCCCAGGTTTGCTTCACTTACCACTCACGTATTTCAATTTTTTTTATGCATTGGGTAGAATTGCATCTCTTTTTTTGGGGGGTGGGGTAAACGGAAAGTGAGTGCTACGGTGAAGTCTGAGTAGCCCAATTCACTATCCTGTTTTGGGTTTTTTTTGCCTGTGTTCTTTTTCCCAAAGAGACTGATTATTTTTACTGTTGAACCGGCATGTCTATATCTTGTGTACATAGTTTAACTTTGAAGCATGATGGCTAAAATGATATCCTGATGAAATGAAAATGATGCATGACTAGGCATAGTAATTGATAAATGTGTGGCTCTAAGCATGCCATAGAGATACACCACTGCATGACCCTAAGTCTAAAATTTGAACTAGGTGTCGTTTAATCTGGTAGAGTAATGAAATGTCAAGTGAGTGTGAGGAAGATTTGAATAGTCCACTATTTGTACTGAGCTAGAACTTGCCTGGTTAGTCATGCTAAAAGTAAGCTGTAATAGACAATTAGGAAAGAATCATAGGGCCTTGTTTAATATAGCCCATTTTTATCCTAAATAAAAAAAACAAATGAAAGTAATCCTTCTTTGATCCAAATGATTTGATCTTAAACTAGACCTATCTTTTTCTCCCCAACTGATCTTTTCTGGGAATAATGTGTTGGCCCTGGACCGTCTTTGGACATTTGCACCTCAGCTTATGCCAAAACAACAAGCTGAGGGTGGATAATGCAGTAAACAACCTTTTTATGGCAACCCATCTTTGGGTATTGTGTATTTTGACTCATAGCAAAACCATGAGTTGAGGGTGGCTATTATGAGGAATGCTCTGGAAAGTGGGGTTGAAAGAAGGAGAGAGAAAGAACAAAAGTAAAGTGACTCAAGAATCAGTTGAAAGAAAAGTGAATTTAAAAAAATATAAATAAAAAAATACAATAAATACAAGCAAGAAAAGAAAAAGAGTCACTTACACTAATGAAGAAAGAAGGGAAATAGCAAGGTGAAAGAATATGAGAAATTGGGCGAAATAAAATGATAAAAAGTGGTATATTTAGCCAATATGTCAAGGAGGGCAAAAATTCACTAAAATATACCTAAATATACCCTACCTGACCGTGAGCCTAATACAAGCTAAGAAAGTCCTATCGTGATCCTAAGAGTTGTATAACGAACTTAAAGCAGTAAAAATAAGGGAAGCTTATGGCAAATGTATGAATGAGTTGTGAATTTGTTCTAAGAGTGAGCATTGAAAAGTAATCCTTATACTCAAACTGAAATATTATGTGAAAAATGAGGATGTTGTTTTGATGTGAGGACACTAGTTGCAATACCGAAAATATTAGCACCTCGGTGTGAAATTGAAGAGGATAGGTGTTAGTGCATGGTGAGTCTGTGTCATGGTCTGATTCCACATAATTCAAGCCTAATAGTGATAACATGCATAAATATGATGAGACTTCTTGGGATTGATAGCCAAATGATTGCGAAAGATAAAACATGGATACTATTGTACAAAGATTTTGTAGTGAGTCGTAGTGCGTCGCTTGAGGACAAACAACGAATTTAAGTTGAGGGTGTTGATATACCGTGGTTTCACGGTATTTTTGATGCTTTTTCCTTAAGTTTAGTGTGTGTCCAAAAGCCTTTTTGTATTAATTTTTATATAAGTTTCTCTTTATTTGTAGGAAATTTGTCTAAAGATGAACGCGGAAGTTTTTCAGCAAGAAATGCAGAAAAGTGCCACCTACGGAGCTTGTAACGGTCCGTCGTGCCTGTGACTGTCCGTAGGTGGCGTCGTAGTGAAGCTGTTGAAGGATGATGGGGAAGTCTGACCAAGTGTGGGGTTACGAAGTGCGTGACGGACCGTCGTAGCCATGACGGTCCGTCCTGCTGGTTCGTCGTGAAGATCAGAGAAGTAGTCTCAGTACCTAAATTCCAAGAGTTTAAGTGTTATGGAACGGAGACCCTCGACGGACCGCTGTGCCTATGACGATCCATCATACCTGCCGTCGAGGGTAATGAAGAGAGCAATAGAAGAATTTGCAACGTATGGGATGACGGAGTCCATCACGGCCCGTCGTGACCACGACGACCTGTCGCGAGGTACGTCGACCCAGCCGCGTTTTGACAAATTTTCAGCAAATAGAGTCCTTCTTTGATTAGGTTTTTGTTTTTTATAAATAGCTCAAAAAACCTCGTTTTTGGGGTCAAACTCTTGGTTGTTAGATTCTTGGTTGTTAGACTCTTGGTTATTAGATACTTTTATGTTAGATTCTTTGTTGAGAGATTATTTTGATTATTACACTTTGGATTGTTACACTTTTCTCTTGAGTTGATTGTTGGTGATTTTGTCGATTAATCAAGTAAATTTCTGGATTTTATTCCTTCTCATTGAAGTAAGTGCATGAATTCTTATATTATATATATGAATATTGTGATTATGACTATGGGTAACTAAACTCCATAACAAGGATTGTGGGAACCATGGGTGAATAATAAGATAAAATCTAACTAAAATAACAATTCTAGAATAGTGTCTTGCATGTATTGATAATTCTTTCACTTAGAAGTCTTTAAACGGATGGCCAACGTTAGAACTCGCCTTAATGCTACTTGCCGGACCAAGGAGGTAGATAATAGGAAAAGAATTATCAACATAAATTTAGTGTATACTTTCTAATAGGATAGTATTGATTGGTACGAGGTAATAACTCAGTCAAATATCGAATACAATGCTTAATATGAGGTAAAGGTAAGGGTTAGTATAGCAACACACTTAGCCGGACCAAGGTGCGGACTGAAATTTTCTAGATTCCGGACCAAGGATTTAGAAATACATAACTTATCACTTTGCATGCAAGATACTAGGAAAGAATTTTTATAGTTAGAATTATCATATTAAGAACCTGTGGGGAACACGTAAAACCTAGTTACTTTTATTTATTCATTAAACTCCAACATTGGAATCTGTTAGTTGTCTACTTTAATTTAGTTAGTTATTTTCATTCATTTAGAAATAACCCCCCCCCCCCCCTTTTATTGTCTTTGTTTTCCAAGGAAATAATTGACTAAATTATAGTAATAATAGATTGAAGTTAAGTGAACTACTTTCCTCGTAGGAACGATCCCAACCTCAATAGTTGGGTTCTTTACTTGGTACGAACGCTTTACTTCTTATTTGAGAAGTAAGTTTGAGCGTTATTCAAGTTCAGCAGTTCAAAAAGGATGTCTCAAATTGTGTTGCACAAGAACATCGTGAATGCACACAACAAGACTCAAACAACTTCTGCAAATATCAATTGTGTACTCAAAGATTCAAGTTGTGACACACCATTGTCAAAAATTCTCGAGCTCGAATTAGTTGATCCAAATGAAAGTTCCAGATCAAACATAAACATTTGAATGCCTTCATACAAATGATGATTCAATTTTCACACACAATTGTATAATAAATTTAAATTTTAGGAATTAGATACAACACTCACTCTCGAAAACAGGAACACAATGCATACTTTCACCCATAGTTTTGCGCTTGTCATCGAGTCAACATTTTTTCCGCTTTGTCAAGATCAAAAAGGAGTTTCTAAGGCTTGTAATGGGGCTGAGTTCAAAGGTATGGTCATTTAGGCTTAGTGAATAATGGTCCTCATGAATTATGGTTCTCAAATTACTCCTTCCTAATTTTTGTTAGTGCTCATAAGTTATCCGATTGTTCACTTCTCATGGATTGCTTGGAAACCCTATTCCTTTTTTACTTTATTCCACAACTTTTCTTTTTCATTTCTTTTATTTTCTCTTTCTCTTTCTTTTTTAATTTTATATGGAGGGTATCCATATTTTTGTAACACCATGGGTTAAGGGAGACTTTCCTTGCACTTCTTTTGAATTTTCCTTTTTCTTTTAACCATAACCCAACTTAAGATTTTTCCCTAAGTTGGCTATTTCAATTAAACCAATATTTCATGAGACAAAGGGGAAGGGATCAAGAAAGGTATAGTTTTCATACAGTTTCTTCCAAAGAAGGTTAAGGTTCAAAGGGTGTTCAAGAAAAATTCATACATTCACATGGGAAGTCACAAAAGAGGTATATGTCAAATTGGTTCACACTCTATATATTTGCCTAAGATCATATCAAAGTAAAGCATTACTTACTTGACTAGACTAACAGGGAAAATCTAGGTGTTGGATAGCATGGTTCAAGGTAAGTTTATCACCCAAGGTATCGATACTACGTCAAACAAAACTTTAGACTTTTGCTAGTATGCAATGGTCATTACACGATAATCAATTTGACATGTGACTAGTCACAACGAGATGCAAAAAGTTCACATATTGTCTATGTGACTTCATTTGGTCTCGTTGTAGTCGCACATTCATGTTTGTTGATTGAAAGCACTATTTAAATCATCCATATTTATTGAAACCGATTCTCAAATTCTCAAGAGAACAACCACTTTCAAGACAAGAGGTGGCAATTATTTTTGAAAAATATAAAATTATTTCAGAAGGGTGTTATAAATCATTTTGCAAATTAAAATCAATAAGCATCCATAAGATTAAATATTCACAAATAAAAAAATTTAAAAGCGGATAGACAAAATATAAAATCAAAACACACAAAACAAAAGATCTGTCAAACCAACGCATAAAGGTGGGCCTCACCCCACCACAAATAAGGTAACGTTTTTCCTCAAATGCAACTGATAAATATCTTGCACTGAAAAGAACAAAATATAGAGAGTGATGTAAAGAGGACATCGTGTCAAAACGCTCGCTCTATCTGTCGGGGCATCAGTGCCGATGCATCAACATGGAAATTAACAATGGTCCCCGACGTATTATCATTTTGGTGCTCATTGTGTTCATTTGCCTTAGCCTCTGCGGCGATATTACCCGCAATCATCCTGTCCAAATCATGGGCTGTCCTAAAGGAGTCCATAGCCGTATAGAGTCCATGTTTCCACAAAGAATTAGTGGGGTCAATGGGTACCCTCCCGCTGGAACTTGCTTTCCTTTTCTCTCTTCTTTATTTTACAAGTTCTGCTATCTTTTCATTCCATTTGAAATCTCTTGCTTGTGTATGTCTAGGTTGCATGTCTCTCCCTGCGACCATTGGTCTAGACATTTCTGCAAAGACTTCAAAAAGAGTTAGAAAATATTTTAAAAAGTGCAGGGAGATTTCAACGGTAGAATCACTTTGCCAAACAAGTTTATGAAGTGCTCATCCACTTAGGTTATTCGCCTAATAGACTGCAATATGGTATAAGGGTGTAGAGAAAGGGAGAACCAAGAAGTCTTTCGGTGTATCGCATAGAGTGTTTGGTGATGTCAAGCCTCTCATAGAATGTTACAGATCAATCAATGTTATAATCATCAAATAAAAGGCAAGAGGGACGCAAATTCAACGAATACCTAAAGCAATTGCTCATTCTCATGGTAAAATAATTTCAACTTAAAGCATACTCGGGCATGATTTCCCCAACTAAGAAAGAGGGATCGAATAATAATTGATAATACACACAATTGAATCAACTCGGAGAAATCAAGTATAGATTACACAAGAATTATATAATGCAAATAAGTACTATTGCGATAAAAATAACTGAGGGGTTCGACTACCAACCATAGATGCCGATTAAAATGCTATTGAGATGATAGGCGGCAATGCAATCAAATTACAAGCACAATTTGTCAACCAAAATACTCTAAAATTGCAGGAAAGATAAAGCTATAGTGTTGGTGTGAGTTTGTGAAGACGAAAAAGTAGATAGAGTAAATGAAAAGGGAAACTTTAACAATTTTACTCGCAAAAGATCGTCCAGATTTTTACCATTCGGCAGTATAAATAAATTTCGCCTAATCACTCGATGAAGCGCCGAATGTTTAGTTCATTTGCCGAATTTAATAGGATCTTCAGTTTATGCGGGAATCCAAACGAACATCTTCATAAAGATCGCCAACTTGGTTTGTAATGCGCCAATAATTACTGCCAACCGTCGAGTTTTATATGATTCAATATGAATATATCTTGCGGGTGACGGCGGAAGAAATTTGGTTCGCCAAACCTGATGGTGGCTCGCTAACTGGACTAGTTGTTCTCCTTCCTTCACATCTTATAGCACTTCATTAACTTAAACCTGTAGAAAAAATACACCATTAATTGATCAAGACATAAAAAGAAAATAAAGGTTTTTGGGTTGCCTCACAAACAACTCCTTAATAAATGTGACACAATAGAAGTCTACTTTCAAACCTCATTCTTGGGGCTAGCCATACTATCACTAGGAAAAACCCCTTGCTATCTCTAATTTAGGTGAGACGAGTGCTATCTCTTATTTAGGTGAGACGAGATATGTCTCATATGGGTTTTCAACTTTTGATCAAAATTGAGTGGGAGGTGACACTCTGATAAGGGTGGACACATCTTCCTTCATGCTTTTCAGCATCTTGTCCTGCCCTTCAACTTTGTTGAGGATACACGAGAGCATAACCTCTGACCGTCCACCTTTGGAATCCTTGGGCTTCATGCGCTCCTGGGGAGGCACATAGTTATCCTTCTCCCCATCTTTCTAGTTCAGATTACGGTCCCTCCATTCACAATCTCTATCTTTCCAACCTTTAACTCTACCCCAACCTTAATTCAAGGTAGTTTGTACGATATCCACCATTTTGGTTGGCCAGAAAATTTACCTCTTCATTATGTAAAGCGTCAAACTTCAACTCCTCCAAGTTTGCACACCCAACCCCCACGGCGTTGACACCTCACGCACCAGCCCCCATGAAATTTTTGGATAAAATGTCAAGTTTTGTTATAGTTTTGGCCATTTTTTGGTCTCTCTCATTATCCTTTTAAATTTGCTCCTTAGACAGTGTAAAGAAGTGAGGAGAGACTTCTCGATAGTCGTCATTCCTTCAAGAAGTTATGCTACTACTTCATATGGTTGTTGCACTAATCATCCAGGCAAAAATTTATCAGAGACACCTTTCTTTTACGAGTCTAGGATACGGTAAAAGTATTAAAAGAAGGTGTTCTCAGGAAGACCATGGGTTGAGCATTGGAGCACCATATTTTTTATCCTCAACCAAGTTTCATGCGTAGGATCCCTGTTCAAACACTTAAAGCTCTGAATGCTATCCCAGAGTGACATCACCACACTTCAAATGCGGTTACCAATTCTTCCCACGAAGTGATGGATTTTTGTGGCAGCTCTGCTAGCCATTTGCACACTTCTCCCATTAATGATAAAGGGAATAGACTCAACCGGACAAACTCCTGAGAGACAATTTTGAATGAGAAAGGTTCGCACACATCTATGACATTTCAAAAATGCTCATGGGGTCCTTATGAGCCAATCCATGAAGAGTCCCTTTAACTGCAAGAGGTGCAGCATGGTGCTTGTTATTTGGAACACTACATTTCCCTCAGGTGGGGGTAAACGGATGTCTCCAACACCTCCCATAAGATGATAGTCATTCATGTTGGGCTCTTCACATTTTTGAGGTTTCTAATGTGATTTTGGTGGCCCACCTAACTACCATTGCTTCCTTTTACACTCATCCTTACTGAAATGGTAACCCAAGAAAACGAAACAAAACTAAAAGATAGGTTAGTAAAGCTCAGACTAAGCAAGAATCAAAACTCGATTTAACTACATCTTCACATGACACCACTCCCCAGCAGTGGCATCATTTTGATGCTTATCGTGACCAATGACACTTTATGATCATCGATAATATAGTAACCCAACCGAGGGTTGGGCTCGTGTCCCAAGGGAGTGATAGTGAAGAGTTGTAGTTAATCAGAACTTCATTATAATTAGTCATAGCTATAGAAATTAACGATAAAAGCATTGAGGGAGTGGGATGAAAGTGTCAAATATTGAATTGGGGGTTTGTTCCAAGTAGTAAAAGTAACTAAAAAAATAAGAAATCTAAACAATGAAAGGGGGAATTCATGGGATGTGACCGCAATATGAATTAATCTAGATTGTTAGGTACATGCTTTTGATAGAAAATTTGTAGAAAAATAGTGACTAGGCTAGGTTTATATGGAAATAAGTTCTTTCTCGAGCAACTTACCTTGTGTCAAGTGGGTTCCTCTTGGAGACCCATTTTCCGCATGAAGACCAACCTACTCCTTATCACACTAACTCTCTCGAGCTGAGTGTTAGAAAATGGGACAAGGTCTCACCCTCTATTGTTGAACCTCATGTAGACCCACTCCTTAGGTCCTCAATCTAAATGTATTGGTTTAGCGACTCCTCTCTCGATCGAGCTGAAAACACATGGGTGAACTTCTATTTTTTACTAAGGATCCATTATATTAAACCACAACTACTAGACGAAATCACCGTTTAACTACATTTAATCTACCAAGAACAATATTAACTCATATTTGCTAAATCACACCCCAAGAATGGGGATTTTTATCAACACATCAAGAAAAATAAATTATACCTTCAATGATGTTGAAATCAAATGGGTATGAGAAATAAATCTTGATTTAAGTAAACAGAGAAAAATAAAGGAGACGCACTTCCAAAATTGAAAGAGAAGAAACCCTTTCTTCTTGAAGTCTTCAAAACCCTTAAAAACTTTGAGAGTAAAATATTAAAAGTAGTAAGAAAATATAATGTTGTTTGTCTCTAAGTCGAAATTTTTAGAAAAAAATGATTGAAATAACTAAAAACTACAACTCTACAAGTATTTATAGCTTTCATATTCATATTGCAGCTGATCATTTGGCGACTTTAATGCGAATCGCCAATTGATTCATCGATCCACCCATTTGTGTAGTCCACCACCTTTTGGTACACCCTTAAGCATCTTGGTGCTTTGGTTCATTTAGCGCAGAGAAACTACTTCACGGAACTAATCGGCGATGCGCCGACTTCTCTTCTCTTCAACCGATTTAACCCTTTCCTTCAGGGCTCACCACATTAGAACAAAAGGCGTTATCCATCCCTATCGGTGATCCGCCAAGTGGACTTGGCGAAGCTCAAACTTTCATTTCTTCACTTTTATCAGCCTCTTTCCTCCTTTATGTGACATAGTGTCCATGCTTTCCTTAAATCCTCAAATACCTAAAACTTAACAGTTTTCATCAGATATTATGATGAAATAAGAATTTGAGGATACTATTTGTAACACTAGGAAGTTTCATGACCTATCCTTGAGCCTCACTTGATCAACCAAGCCTTAAATAGTGTTTCTAAGATTAAACAAAGGTAATGACCTTAATTATAAAGTGTTAGAATCAAAATATCAAGAAACTACCACGACGTCTGGAGATTTGTGAAAAATGACCTACTGTGCCTTGATGTGTTCAAGAGGTTTTAAGAGTCGTATAAAATTCAAATATGGTTAAAAGATTTATAATACATATTAGAGTGTGTTCAGGATCAAAATGTCTAGGTACGGCTCCCCAAGGACCACCCTAAGGGTCCTTCAAGATGACCCAACATTTGACCTTTTAAAATCTTTCAAAAATAGTGTGAACCACGAGGGGTAAGCGACAGATCATCTATGGGTTGATACCCCATCGATTGGTCTCGTAAGTCCACACTTAGCCTCAGAACCAAAAGCCTACAAAAATAAGTCTATGAACCAAACCACTATTGTAACACTCCGGAAGTCCATGAGATAATCTAGAGCATCTCTAGATGAACAAGGACTTCAATAGTGTTTCTAAGCCTAAACAAAGTTAAAAAACACAATTATAAAGTGTTAGAGTCAAAATGTCAAGAAACGACCATGACGTCTAGAGATTTGTGAAAGATGATTTAGTGTGCCTTCGTGTGTTTCAAAGAGTTTTAAGAGTCGAAATTAAGTCAAATTGGGTAAAAAGGTTAATTATATATGCTAGAGTTTATGTAGGGTCGAAATATCTGGGTACGACTTCCCAAGGACCATCCTAGGGGTCCTTGAGGAGGACACAACATTTGACCCTAAAAAAAAGTCTTGTGGCACTATGCAACCACAAGACCAAACGACGAGTTGTTGATGGAATGAATCTATGTAGATGGTGATTGTTTGTTTACAATTAGCCTCAGCACAAAAAGTCTCTAAAAAGAAGTCTCTGATCAAAACAATGGACTACCAGTACAGTCCGTGATCTGGTCGATGGGGCATCGATCGAGAGTCATCGATTGGATCCCTAGTGCACTGCCTAATTTCGGTCAAGTTTAGGATAGTTAGTTACTTAGTTAATAAACTAATTAGTAATTAAGGGGTGCTTAATTAAGTTAGTTTGGGAGTATAAAAAGTTAGACTTCATTAAACTAACCTAACACCCCATTATTTCCCAAACCCAATTAACTCTCACTTCTCTCTACTTTCTTCCAAGATCAAGGTTTTTCTCAATCATTATTCAAGGATTTTCATGGTATGGAAGATATGCACTCTTGGTCTCTATTTCCCCAAGAGGATCATCGAAATTGGTTTCCAAAGATGTCTAAAACTTGGGTTTTCATCAAATTTTATGGGTACTCCATCAAATTGATTTAATGTTGTATTGTATTGATTAATAATTATATATTATTATTGTTTATGGGTTAAATATTTTTATTCCTTAGGGTTTTGACCTAGTTTCTCTACAAAATACATGATTCTCCCTTTTCCCTAACCCTAGGTTATGAATTAGGTTGATTGGTGCAACATCTCTAAAACGACTTAGGTTAAACTAGATCCTACGACTTGTGTATTGATTTTTGAAGTCCAAAAATGGGTTAAAATGATTTTAGGAGGTAGTGTTTAAAGTTTCGTGATGTTTGGAGGTCAAACGTCTAAGAAAGTCCATGATGTTCGAAAGGTTTGACTTGAAATGTCCTCGTGTATCTTGGTGTGTTTCGTCAAGTTTTACGTTTTCGTTTTTGATGAAATTTTTGTGATGGTCCCTTAACATGTATATCGACATATTCGAGTTGGAAATGTCCGGGCAAAACTCCTCAAGGATCAATCAAGGGTCCTTGAGGAACGACCCATCTTTGTTGCCAAAACTGCCAAAAGCAGTCCCACCTGCAGATGGCAATCGATGCCCAGTAGGCTGGTTGACGCCCCGTAGGTGGAGGACGTTGGTGGGGACTTAGGAGTGGGAGATTGAGATGCAAATGTCAAGCCCCTGACCCAAACCACGGACCAACAAGAAGGTTTGTTGGTTGGGCTACGAGGTGTAGGTGTGCATCCGTCGATGGCACCTGCAATTTTTGCAGGTGTCTCGACCAAGGGGAGGGTATTTTGGGGTTTTCACCTAGACTTCCTAAAATTATTTGGACGGTTTCTTAGGGTTATTTTGGGTATTATAAATAGTTTTATAAGCCTAAAACAATTGGATGAATTCATTATTCCAAAAAATCAAAACCCAAAACCCCTAAAGAACTCTATAGACCACCATTGAAGCTTGAAGGGATATTGGAGCTTGGGGGTGAATTCTCCATCCGTTTTTCTCAATTTTTATGGCTTAGAATCAAATAAGGTATGACCTTTATCCTTGAATATCTTTTCTTCAAGGAGTCAAACTTCAATGTGATTTCCAAAGTCTTTCAAAAGATGAAATTGTCCTATTTTGATATCTAGCCATGGGTTCTTGCATAAAACGTTTTAAATCATTGTATATTGATTGAATTTATGTTAGTTTGATGATCAACCTAAAAACTCTATGAAACCATGAAAATCATGAAACCCTAGTTTTGACTATTTATTGGTGCTTCGATTATTGAATTCTTGTGTAGTTTGATTAGGTATATTGAACTATGAAAGAATCATGCTAGAATTGTAAGTAGGCTGTCATAATTTGATAAATTCATGTTACATAATATTTGATTCATTTTCTATTGTGATTATTGAATTCAATTGGTGACTCTGGCTATTGGTAAGAGCCTTTGTATATTGAGTTGATTGAATTGGCTACGGATTGGAGTTGTGAGTTTTGATTGGTGGTATGTTGATATAACTTTCTCTATATTGTGTAGTATAGGTCTTAGATGATAATGATGTTCCGTATGGTTCACTTATGGTGGTGGTTCTTGTGTGATATACTTGTAAATTATGTGGGCTTGTCGACATTACTTTATAAATTGTGAAATGATGTATCCTTGTCAACATTTCTTTATGAATTATGGCTTTATCATCTTATAACTTGAATATGTGAGTGTTGTGAAGGTCTTGTTAACTTATGTGTTGATGTGGAGTCAAAGAATGAGTTATTTTTGTTCATGATGTGTCTCTAGTAGGCTATAGTGAAGTTTTCATGGGTACTACTTGATGATTTAAGTATGATGCTTCTTGATGAATTATATGAGACTTGTGATGACATAGATTTATGATATTATAATAATTAATAGGGTGACTTATAGTTGACATTGGTTGTTCCTACGTTCTTCTAGAATTGTATTCTATATGTGATATGGTGAAGTATGTGTGTGTCTTTTTTTGGTATACTTGTGTTCCTTACTTGATACATATAAAATGTGAAAGTAACTTCTTCACTTAGTATGCTAAAGATTCTTTTTTTTGTATGTCAGATTGACATGTGACCTTAAACATAGTTAAGAAGGTCCTTTAGGTGGAACCTTCATCCAAGATGTAAGGTTAAGATATCCTTGAAGTTGAAAGTCGTAATGGTATCCTTCTTCTGTGAATGGTGGACTTAAGGTTGGTTGGCTGGAACTGAGTGAAATCATCCTTAGGAAAGTCATTGAGCTATCCTCTTTACCATTGTAGGTAGCCTTAGTGGACCCTCTTTGGTAAGGTGTAATGTGATTGAGTTGTGAACTTGATATCGAACCTCTTTATATGCTCCTTTATTGAAATACTCTATGAGAACAAAGGCTACCACCGATTGAGTGTGCTTTGTAAGTTTTTCTAAATAAGATGATATTAGATAACAATGAAACCCTCGATATTCCTTAACCATGTGCCTATATGGGATGTGTCCTAGATTCTTCTATTGGCAAGTACAACAAACCTCTATCAGAGTAGGTTCATGACTCAGGATTCCATGCATAGATAGTATGGTCTATGTCAGTTATTGCATATTCTCATCATATGGGATACCTACTAGTGTTGGATAATATCAATAAACTTTAGCTAGACATTGCACGATTAAAGTTTGAAGATGTTAATGTGTGAGTCACTAGGTCTTCTTTAAGACAATTATTTGAATATCCTTAAATGTTCAATATCTCTTAAACGAAGTAAAGAAGATAATGGCTTAAGTTAAAAAGTATGTTCATGAATAAGTACTTATCTAGAGTAGATTTAAGGATTACCTAGTTAAGGTGTGGAGAGGGCATAGGAATGGTCTCTTCAGGTCTTACCTAGAGAACTCATAAGGATAACACTAGATGGAAAATTGATTAATGAAATGGGAGTAACCTTATCTTATGTAGTCTAAAGGATCTCCAAGGTGTGTGTGAAGGGATTGTATGGGCAGTCACTTCATAACTCACTTAAGTGAGCCTTAGAATCATCTTTGGTAGGATAATCTCATGTCTATGTGTTTTGATGTATTCTTGATGCTATCTTATGATAGGTGAGATATATGTGAAGTTACCGTGAGTTCAATGTAATGTCACTATAATTAGATATAAATTGAATATGATTTCGAATGTGTTCTAAATATGGTGTTTGGTGTTTAAATGTGATTCTTACGCTTTTAATATGACGGTTTAATCAAAAAGAGCATGTTTCTCATAAATGTCCATTTCTCATGATTTTATGCATTATGTCATACTTAGTACATGCATTGTAATAATTCCATACATTTTATCTATGTCTAAAGTTGTATGTAGAAGGTGAGAAGCGCCTCGAAGCAAAGCTTGCAAACTACGACTTTTTCAAGCAAAGTTGGGTTATGTCCTCACTTGATTCGAGGACATTGCTATCTTAGCCTTCTTTTATTCAAAGTATTGTAATAGACTAAGTATTACTATATTTCGATTGTATGGGCCATGTCCTAAGTATTCTTGATGTAAGATTGGAGTATATTGAGACTTAGTATTTTCTATCATTTTGTATGAAAGATTTTTTAGATTTTTCGTGTGAAAATTTTTAATTCCGCACTACTTTTCATACATATACGCAATGGGTGATGTCTAAGGGCTTGTACAAGACCTCTGAGAGGTCAAGTATGCCATGTTGCAAGTCCGAGAACACCATATCTTCTAGGGTGTACTCTCGGGATGTGAAAATTAGTGATCAGGGATGATATAAGTGATTGAGTTCTTGTGTAATTTACTATTATATGGTGATGATGGTTGAATTTATGGATAAATATTTTGGAATTAATGGTGAAGTCTTGACAAAGGTTTTGGAAGCTATTGGTAAGTCTTTTATGATTATGAGTTCTCTACTTCAATAATGATGGTTTATTATTGATGATGATGTTCAATTGAATTATGATTTAGTGAATCGATTATGAAGATGATAATATGATGCATACAATGGAATGTTATGAGTATGTTGAATTAGGAGATCTTGGTAGGGGTATGATCATGCAAGGTTGAATGTGATTCTCTTGTATGTCTTATTATGATATGACTATGATGTGGTGATCTCACTAATGTTGGGTTGTGATAAAAGGAAGTTCTCATTATAAACCTAATGAGATAATGACATGATTATACAAGAGGTTAGTCTCATATGGAATATATTAAGATTTGATGATTAAGAAAGACTTAAAGACATTTCAAACAAGGACTTTAGCTTAGCACCGAGGGAACTAGATATGATAGGTATTCCTTCCCAATGAGGGAACGTAGGTTCACATCGATTCTCATGAGATAGAGACTTCCATGCAATATGCATATGTGAGTTAATAGTAAATCTACTAGTTCCTTAACTATGTGTCCACATAGGAAAACCAGCTAGTGGCTCCACCTAGAATGATATGTTCATATTATGGTTCTACCTTGACAAGTATAGGACATTCTTTTGTTGTAGGGTTTCACGACACCATATTCCATGTTTAACTCACGTGGTCTAATTTTGGTTAAGGTGATTGTTCGTGGAAGTAAAATCAATGAATGAAAGTAATAAAGATGAACTCTAACTAGGGTGACTTAAGGGGTTCTAGTTAGTGTAGGTAAGGGTATGGGATATTACCTATGAATTTCACAAGTTAACCTTGAGGGGAGTCCTAGGAGTATGTTCTTATGCACTTATTTTATGAATGAAATGCTAATCGTTGACTTTACATGATGTTGATCTTATATGATGTTGCCTTTATTGATGAACATGATATTGGTATAAATTTCTATGTGTGATGATGACTACATATTATATGACTTTCATAGGCAGTACTTGTGATCTCTTTTCTAGTTTACTTGATTATGTGGGGTTATGGGGCTTCACATGAGTATAGTACTTGTAGGCTTGAGGTGGATTATGAGTAATGGTCTTGTATGTTTGATGTTATGAACTCTAATATAGCAATTGTTGATATAAGTCTATGATGATGCTATTCGTGTTCATATGACTTTATGACAATGTTGTTCTTGTATATGGATATGAACTTGTCTTAAGTGATTCAATAATCATATACTTGTCTATGTACTTACGTGTGCATAAAAAGCTTTCAAAGTGACTTAACATTGTTTTGAACCCCTTTGAGCATGATTTCAATGGTCTTACTTGCATATGTTCCATATTATTTATATTTCTACAATTATGTAGGTTGGGGCCATTGAAGAGTAAAGACCATTTTCAAGGAAGACTTGGATTTGTTCCCAAGTTATTGTTGAGTCCTCAAGTTCGAGGATGATGTCACTTTTCTATCTTCATTAGTATTGACTATGTCTAAAGAAAATTGTTCTTTAGTTATATTGAGACTTTGTTGTAAGCCTATATGTGGCATATTGTACTAGGGTAAGGGCTATGCCCAAAATCTTGTGATTCTATGATAGATGGTTTGTATGTGAGAGAAATATTAGACTACTTTATGAATTCACTATAATGCATAAATGAGAAGTCTATGTAAACTTCATACATATGATAAACGCGAAGTATAAGTATACTTCACTATGTGATACTTTTAAATTTTCCACATTTTGCTCTACCTATGATATGCCATGATACAAGCTAAGGGCTAGTCTAAGGCCTCTTTGAGGACGAAGTGTCACGACCCAAAACGAGCCGCGAGTGGCACCCACACTTATCTTACTAGGTGAGCGAACCAACAATCTAAACCCCAACATTTACCAGTATATCAATTTTAAATAAATAAATATAATGCGGAAGATCCAAACTCATTAACGAAATAAATTAAATAACTTCTAAAGTATAATACTCATCATCCCCAAAATCTGGAAGTCATCACACCAAGAACATCTATCCTCAAATTACTAAGTGTAAGAGTATTAAGAAACTAAAATAAGTAAACAGATGGTCCATGTTCGAACTTCAAGGACATCAAGATATGAATGAGAGAATCCAGTCCGAGCTAGGAACAATAGCTCACCCTGAAATCTGATGTGCTGAAGACTGGCTAGAGTTGCGGACGAGTCGAAGTCAACGGTGCACTTGCTGCACTCCACAAAACCACAAGAAGGAAATAAAAGTAGGGGTCAGTACAAGGCACAAGTACTGAGTAAGTATCATCGGCCAACTCAAAATAGAAAGCAATATATACTGAATAATAATATAAAATCAACCACAATACTTAACAGGTGACAATCAACAAGTACAAGAACCATTGGCAACAACACCAAGCACATCCATGAGGACTCAAGCCTCCACACCATACTAATTTAGGAAAATAGTTTCTTCGAAATTGAGTATATTAATATGATTCAAGATTACTTCTCTTTATTCCTATCGTGTCGGAACGTGACACTCCGATCCCCTAATGCTACGTGTCGAAACGTGACACTCCGATCCATTATTCCTACCGCGTCGGAACGTGACACTCCGATCCATTATTCCTATGTGTAAGAACGTGACACTCCGATCTATTATTCCTACCGTGTCGGAACGTGACACTCCGATCCATTATTCCTATGTGTCAGAACGTGACACTCCGATCCATTATTCCTACGTGTCGGAACGTGACACTCCGATCCATTATTCCTACGTGTCGGAACGTGACACTCCGATCCATTATTCCTACGTGTCGGAACGTGACACTCCGATCCATTATTCCTACGTGTCGGAACGTGACACTCCGATCCATTATTCCTACGTGTCGGAACGTGACACTCCGATCCATTATTCCTACGTGTCGGAACGTGACACTCCGATCCATTATTCCTACGTGTCGGAACGTGACACTCCGATCCATTATTCCTACGTGTCGGAACGTGACACTCCGATCCATTATTCCTACGTGTCGGAACGTGACACTCCGATCCATTATTCCTACGTGTCGGAACGTGACACTCCGATCCATTATTCCTACGTGTCGGAACGTGACACTCCGATCCATTATTCCTACGTGTCGGAACGTGACACTCCGATCCATTATTCCTACGTGTCGGAAAGTGATACTCCGATCCATTATTCCTACGTGTCGGAACGTGACACTCCAATCCATTATTCCTACGTGTCGGAATGTGACACTCCGATCCATTATTCCTACGTGTCAGAACGTGACACTCCGATCCATCTATCCCTACGTGTCGGAACGTGACACTCCGATCCATCTATCTCATTATTTTAGTTCATTAAGCTTTCTTTATGTCAAGCATCATCTTAATAAAGAGGATTTAAGATTGAAAATTCAACAGTCTCATCATTATAACCACCACAATTATACGATCACAACATACAAACACACAATCAAGCATATAGAAGACTTTACAATACCACCCAATACATATCAATCGCTATTTAGAGTTTATCTATCACATAGACATAAACCATAACCTACCTTCACCGAAGAATCGTGATCGAGCAAGCTATCTCCAATGCCTTTGCTTTCTTCTTCCTTCTCTCTCTCTCTCTCGCTCGTTCTCCCCTCTCTGTATTTTTATTTTTCTTCCCAGATTCTTTTTCTTTACCCTAATTATCATATAATTCATTATGATAAGAGTAATCCATTATTTATTTCAAGGTTATCTCCTTTAACCCTCCAAGTAATTAAATTATTAAACATAACCCACTAATTTCATAAAGTTTGTCATGAATAGTCCAAAACACCCCTTTAAAACTTTTAGCAGAATTCCGACCCAGTTAGGTTTACGCAACCTGTGACGGTCCATCGTGTCTGCGACGGTCCGTCCTGTATGTCCGTCACAAAGTTCAGAGAGTCAAATTCAGTAAAGGGTTTGTGACGGTCCGTCGTACCTACGACGGTCCGTCCTGCAGTTCCGTCGTGAAGTTCAGAGAGTCGATCTCAGTACCCAGATTTCAGAGTTGAAGTGTTTTGGAACGAAGACGCTCGACGGGCCGTCGTGACCATGACAATCCGTCGCGTGGTCCGTTGACTCAGTCAGTTTTTGTCAGAAATATTTCTACTGCTCAAACCGACTAAACAGGTTGTTACAATAGATACCAATTTACCCATCGTTCGTCCCCGAACAATCACAGGAAGAAAAGTAAGGGCGAGAAGGAGTACCTGAATCTGTAAAAAGATGTGGATATCTTTCTTGCATATCCACCTCACTCTCCCAAGTGGACTCTTCAATTGGCCGATTCATCCACTGAACCTTGATAGATGCAATCTCGTTTGATCTCAACCTGCGGACTTCTCTAGCTAGAATAGCAACCGGTTCCTCCTCATAAGACAAATTCTCATCAAGAAGAACTGAATCCCAACGGATAATGTAGTTTCCATCTCCATGGTACTTTTTCAGCATAGACACATGAAATACCGGGTGCACTCCTGAGAGTCCTGGAGGCAACGCCAATTCATAAGCCACCTCCCCCACACGCTTCAAGACTTCAAATGGCCCAATATACCTTGGACTAAGTTTACCTCGCTTACCAAACCGCATCACCCCTTTCATGGGTGAAACCTTCAGCAAGACTTGTTCACCCTCCATAAAATTCAAGTCCCTAACCTTTCGATCTGCATATTCCTTTTGTCTGCTCTGAGCTGCTAGAAGCTTATCCTGGATGAATTTTACCTTATCTAACGACTCCCTCAAAAGATCGGTACCCCAAGGTCTTACCTGAAATGCATCAAACCAACCAATGGGAGACCTACATCTCCTCCCATACAGTGCTTCAAATGGGGC